>NC_071286.1:28288327-28327193 GCF_943735745.2 Anopheles bellator
GTTGGCTTTCCGGTTCCGGGCGCTAGTGCGATACTCCGGCCACCGGGGATCGCATTGCGCGACGATGATGAGCCGCTCGCGGGCCACCAAAAAAACACATCAACCGCTTCGTCCTTTTTTTGCGCGTTGTGGCTGGGTGTTATCCTTTCTCGATAGGGACCCCCCGAAAAACCCGCGGCCATCGATTGCTGCGGCCACTTCGCGCAAGGCTTAGGTTTTTTTGTTATGTCCGTGCCGATGATTATGCCCGCTGTTGCTGCCCTCGCTACCACCAACCCCTCAGTCAGGGTGGGTGGCCAAAGTCCGGTGGACTAAACACAGAACGGGAGGGAGGGGGGTGGTGGTCCGGCACCCGCTCCACCGGTCCACGGAACCTCCGATTTCACGGCTTCGCGGCCTTCGGCGGCTGCCGCTGCGGTATGCCGTGCGCTTCCGTTTGACTTTGACCGCACTTTGGACAGCTCTCTCTAGCGCCGCTCCTCGTCGCACCGGCCCGCCCGCCCCCCACCGTGCGACCTCCACCGCACACACACACACGTCACGTCACGTTCTCGAAGGGAGCAAGCAAAGCGAGGAGCCAGGGGAAAAGTTGGAAAATTTCACAATCTCACTCACTCGGCGCGCGCGTGTGGCCAGAGGGCCAGCGGTCTGTATGTGTGCTGGTCTGTGTATGTGTGTGTGTCCGTGTGTGGTGATTTTTTTTTCTCATGCCTCTTTCACACAGAACAAACGGCGTGTTCTGTCCCGTTCGTTCGGATTTTTCTTCCCACGTTTTCACTTTTCCGTGCTGCGGACCCTCACTCCTCGGTGTCAAAATATCGGATTGAATTGTCACCCTCGCTTCGGATCTTGCAACGCACGATCAGCGCACCCCCGGAGGATGCTGAGGGGTCCCCCGCGCCGGAGCCGGAAGAGAGGAGATGCACACACTCAGGGCCACGCACGGCCTCCCGGCCTGACCACTGCACTGGCAGCGGCAAATGCACACGACAAAAAAAAAGAAAAACAAAAAGAACACACAACAACGGCAGGATGATGATGGTGATGGCTGAATATCCTCTAGAGCAAAAGTGTGTACCGCATCTCACAGCAAATCGCGCGGCCGCTCGCCGTAACACTGCTCGCCACACTAACCGCTTCGGACAGTTCGGCCGAGCGGCGAACGGGCACGAACCGGACCTGAGAGCCACCGGGGCACTCACACACCCAGCAAACGTTGGCCGACCGAGCGACAAGGACGGCCGATCGGCGGGCGGTGTTCTTCCACCGCTCAGCAGCAGCGCCGCGCTGCAGCAAAGCGCCCGTCTGCGGGTGTGTGTGCGTGAGGAAGCCGAGCGGGATGGGGATGTCACTGGTACCACACTGACCCCCTTTCATGCACACGCTGGAGCACCCCGGCCGCGTGTGCGCGCGCGAGAGCGAGACCAGGCGCCTCCATCCGGCCGCCGGGCTACAAAGGACCGGGCGTCTCCATCGCTCAACCGCAGTGCCCCGTCTCGCTCACTCACTCGCGCGCTCAGCTGGCGATGGAAATTCCATCACTCTTAGTGTAGTCGCTGTCTCACTTCTAGGCTCTCTCGCTCTCGCCCGCTCGCTGGCAGCCGATCCGAAATCTGCTCAATCTGTGCATCCTGGCGGGTGGCGGCACCGTTTGGGGGGAGGAGGGGGGAGAAGGGGGGTTGTCGAAACGTACGTCCGTCCGACACAACAAATGGTCCTTCGGACGAAATATTCATGGCACTCGGCAGCGGCGGCGGCGGCGGATTCGATAACATACATCCCGCACGGAGTTTGGAGCGTTGCGTTTTCGGCGCCCATTGGAAAATGGCATCCGGGCCACCCACCACCTTCGGAAGATCGCTCTCCCACGTCACCTAGTTGTGGGGCAGAAACCACGGGGGGGGGGCAGTGAGACCCATTCATAACGCATCTCAGGAGCAGCGGCAGGTTCAACGTGCTGAAGCTTGTGCTGGTACCTGCAGGCACCAGCCTGCGGGGGGAGGAGGTTGGTGTGAAGATAATTAAAAGCACGACTCCATGAGGCTCCCCCCCCCCCCCCTTAACCCCACCCCACCTACCCTGGGAGTGATGCAAAGGAAAGGCACCGACGAGAAGAATAATGAAGAAGCGAGCGAGCGCCGCGCGACACAATTGATCGTAGTAGGCCACTCACTCGCTCACTCACTCCGCTCCGCTCCCTGTCTCGCTCTGGGGCCGCGTGTTGTCGCCGCCCCACACCATTACACACCACGACGATGCGCCACCAGGACGTTCACATAGACGCTTTCCCGTGCGGTGCTGTTTGCTGTAAACAGAGCACCGAGCACAGAGCACGGGAGCGAGCGAGAGAGACGATGCTCAGGATGTCACTCCATCGCCCTCCGGCACTCGCACGCACACACAGACGTTCCGTATCGAACCAAAGCAAGCGACGGGAGCGACATGTAAACGGCGGCGAGCCAACGCTGAGTTCAGCTGAGCCGCCAGCGATGCTTAATAGCAGCGACGGCTCTCCACTCGGAATGGCCCCCCCCCCCCCCTCTGCATAAACGAATTTCACCGGAGTTGGCTGCACCGTCACATGGTCCCCCTTTTCGGGACCCACACATACGGGACCGCCCCAAAGGATGATGCTCCCCATTCGCTTTTAGCCTTATTGCTTGTTTCGCTTGTTCTCGCGTGCTCCATTTAAAGCTTGCTGTCGTGGCCCACGGCACGGCATCACACTCCAGGATTCCGGGATGTCGCCGATGTTCGCGGGACACTTTGGTGCTTTTTGGAAAATTGAAAATCCGCAAAACCCCGGGAGCTGAAGCTGCCTACCAAAAACTCGCATTTCTTTAAGCGCGGCCCCAGGACACCGCAGATACCGGGCTCGATACCTATACAGACTCACGCGGTGGACGGACGTGTCACCGACGGTCACTTCGGGGGGTCTCGTTTATTTACCGCGCTCCGTAGACGGACCCTTGACCGGTTGGGCCACTTGGTTTCCCAGATTTATAATTCCGCAACATACCCCGTCCGGTGCCGTCTCTCTCTCTCTCTCTCTCCCTGTTTCGGGGTGACCAGCCACGGCATGTTTGTCCGGCAACTGACAGCCCTCAGGCCCTCGGTCCGGCTAAATCAACTCACCAACTCGCCATATCGATACCGAACTCTGCCAACTCCGAAAAGAATCGGTCTCTGTGTCTCTGGCGCTCGCGCCCTCTCGCTGGAAATGAAACGATAACACACACGCCACCCAGCGCGCGGGAGGGGGGGGGGAGGTCCTTGTGAGGGGGGTTAGCGCGTCGCACCCACACACACACACGGACGGACGGACCGAGGGCCAGAAATGCAGGAATTATAATTATTGATCCTCGCGCTCGCCGTCGTGGCCCATCGTTCGCCCATATTTTTGGCCGCCGATGTGACAGGTGCCCGGCGCGGTGTCCCGGGGTTGGGGATTTCTTGACCAGCTCGTAAACCAATCCCCCCCCCCCCCCCCCGCCTCTCAGGTGTTACAGCTCCGACGGCGACGATTGTGGTTCCTATCGTCGACCACCATCGTTGGTCGGTCGGGCGGCGTGATTTGTTTTGCCGCGGCGTTGCACCAAACGGTCAGTCCCGGGAGGGGAGGGGGGGGGTCGGTAGCTAACGAGCGGTGCATTGCCCGTTTGTTTGTAGGACCCTCCTCAAACCGCCACCGTCACCGTCAGGAGCAGCAGCAGCAACGGCGGAATGATGAATGTTTACACTTTTTCTGCCCACAACGCAGCCCAGCCGCTGGCCGCTCCAACGTGGTGTTAATAAAGTACTGCAGCTGCCGCACCACCCATCAGTGGGGGGGGGAGGCTAGAGGGGGCCTTGGGGGGGAAGCGGACCACACCAAGATAAATGTGGTTTGCCCGTGAACGGGAACGTGACGTCCTCCGGCGCCCCCCGGTACCGTATTTACTTCACCACGGTCGACCCAGGTCGCCAGAGAGAAGAAGTTTTGAGCCGTACCCTCCGCACCCTCCTCTCCTTAGATCCCTTCGCCGACCCCATCACCGAGCGGCCACCATCACAATAATAGTAGTCGTTCCAATAATGCAGCATCAGAGGAGCCGATCCGATCCGGTGGTGCTGTCGGCGCTGCATAATCGGCCCCGAGCCCCCCCCACCCGAGCCCCCCCACGCCTTGTCGTACGGTCTCCGGTCCGTTCCCGTGTTGTTATGACTGCCGCCTCCTATTTTTATATGCCGCCGACGACGAAACTACGGGGGGATTAATGTACGGTAATGCCATTGCACCAAAAAGGCCCGGGCCCGGGCCCGGGCGCATCCCGGAAGGGTTTCCTCTGGGTGGCAAGGTGTGGTTCATAATCCACCAGCCCGAGTGCTCAACGCTGGGAAAAGACGGCACGTCACGTCGGAACCCCCCGAGGAGCGGGAGGTCACGTCGCTGGCTGTGCGGGGACCTGCGACATCCTTCTCCGGTGGCCGGGATGGTGGTGTCGCATTGATTGGCCGACGACAGTGGGCCTGCCCGGAGCAATTATTCTTCGTGTGCCCCGAAACAGACGGGATGGCATTCGTGTGGTTCGATTTGCTCAATCGATTGATTGCAAATTCTGGTCCGGCTGCAACCGAGCCTCGGTCATTCAACTTCACGGCAGCATGGCCCCAGGCCCTTCGGCTATTTGTTGCCCCCGTTCTAGGTCATCCGGGCGGTGAGGGGGGGGGGGGGGGGGGGTGTGCTCCGTCGGGTGCGGGTGCTAGATTTAATTACCCTCGTCCGTACCGCCACAGAGCATTTTCTTTCCGACACGGCCCGGCCCGGCGAGGCCACTCAATCCGATCCGGGATTCCTTCATGTGGTACGTCTTGTTTGCGCGCGTAAAATATGTTGCGTGTTGTACGCCACACCGACCGCCCAATGTCCAATTCTCGGAAGGCCAACGCCGCCGCCACGAAAACATTTCCACCAACCGCGGTTTCGTTCGAAGTGAAGCAACTGTGCGGGTCGGCTCGGTCCGGGATGGAACACACGTGGGGCCTGTCGGTGAGGGTGGTCAAGGTGGGTGCGGGGGTGGAAGGCAAGAATAACATCTTCACCTCGGACCGTCCTCGAAGGAAACGGACTGGTCCAGAGCGCGCGCCGCCGCCATGGCGTGGGCCGTGGCTTGCGGCCGTTGGCTAATAAAATCATAAGCGTGTTTTGAGATGTTTACATTCACATATACACACAAGCCAGCTCTGAGACGGTGGCCACTGGGCGAGGAGAAAGAGAGAGAAAGAGACAGAGAGAGAGAGGGCCGGACTACTAGAGCCAACAAACGATCGTTAGGCGTTTGGTGGGCGTTGGGAAAATGGCCCCCACATTCGTCGGAAGTCTGCATCGCTTCCTTTCTCTCTCACACACACACACACGCGGGCCACTTCTAGACAGATAAACCACAGAGCGAGGGGCAAGGTTCGCAGAGCGGAGGGTTCGCTGACACCGATCCGAAACACCGTGTGCCGGGTGCGTCAGGTGCTAAGTGAGCGGAACCAGCAGCTCCATTTCCCAACCGACCGTGAGTGAGAGAGAGAGAGAGCGAGAGAGAGAGAATGAGAGCGAGAAACCTCTTAAGTGGACAGTGGCTGACAGTGGTGCACCGCACGATCACCGCGCTCCATATGGTTACCTGTTATTTTGTCCTGTGAACGGAAAAAAGGCAAGAGGACGAAGAAGGGACCGTAAAAAGGGGAACAGGAAACTATAATCACCCGCACGCACGGTGACCCTTCACGTCCTGCCAGATCACCTCCACACAGACCCTCTAGCGGCACTCTCTGTGGCCGGCCTCGAGAATGGAATTAAACGGTTTGCTGTCCGCTTGCTTTCTTTCCCCCCCTTTCTTGCCCCTTCCTCACGGTCACCGGAGGCTGTCTCACTCACAGTCTTCACCGGAGGCTGTCTCACTCGGACGTGTCCGAACGCACACGGAAGGGCTCGCGCGCGCGCGCGCGCAAACATAAATCGAATGGCGCGGCGCGCGTCTCGCATCCAAATTTATCCAAACCCACCGAGGGGGACCAGAGCGGTCTGTGGGGGGTGGCGGAGCAGAGTGGGATTATTTTTATTCTCGAATAATCCACTGACAGCCGCGCTCTCGGCCATGATTTTATTGAGTCCCGGCGCGCGCGCGCGTGCAGCCGTGAATGCAAAGGACCCTCCGACGCGGAAACATAATAAAGATCGGAGCGGATCGAATGAATCCCCCTGCGCCCGCCGTCGTCCCCGTCGGCGTGATGAAGGAAGGTGGCTCAGGTGGCTCGGGTTTTGATGGGGCCCATCAGCAGCCCCCATCAGCGTTCTGTGGCCCCGAGCATGCATCTCTAGTAACCTGACATCATATCGATTTCAGGCTACAATCCTACGGGTGCGCGAGAGAGAGAGAGAGAGAGAGAGAGAGAGAGAGAGAGAGAGGGAGCGTGCTCTTCTCACTCCGCTCAGAGTTCGTGTCGCTGCTGCCACGTCATGCCACGGCCATCCTAGGCCATCCTCTTCTGTCTTTCGTCTGCGTTCTTGAGGCCACTTTCCACCACACGCCACACTTGTTCCCATCCCAAAAACGATAAAACCGAACAGCGTGTGTCCGTGTATGTGTGGTTCCATGCAGACGAGCATTTTCCTTCTCCTCTCTCGCTCGCTCGCTCACTCGCTCTCCGGTTGCTACGATGCTGGGGAGGCCGAGGCTGGAAAATTGGCAGCCTATGTCACGTTTTTCCCTTTCCCCACAGCAGCAGCAGCAGCAGCAGCATCGGAGCTGCCATCCCTTTCCGGTGCACGGTGCAGAGGATAAAGTAAAAACCCCTCCGAAGCGCGCCCCGGAGAGCTCTCGGACCGCACACGTACGGACGTGGCCGGGCTTCCAGGCCCCCGGACCCCGGGACCGTGATCTGCATCACGTTTTTCCACCTTCGCCGGCGCTCGCGAATGCAGCGCCCGGAGCCAGCGCTCGGCAATGGTCATGACGTTAATTTTTTCCTTTTTTTTTTTGGCCCCGTACCCCGGGCAGGATTTTTCGGATTTTCACTTAAAGGATGCAGCGTCATCCCTCGAGCGGCTGGGGCCAACCGCCCAGCGCCCCAACAACATTACCCCGTCCACCACCAGCACCACCACCAAGTCCATTACCGGCTTGGGGACCAGCGAAACGGAAGGAGCCTTCCGGGACGGTGGAGGGACGAAAGCGTTACAAAGAGTCGGACGATCAAATATTTGCCACTGCTGCTGGCTGCTGCTGGAGCATGCTGCTGATGGTTGCAGAAAATAGTTTTATGCTCCACATACCGCGGCACCGAGGTTGAGGTACGGGGCGATGGGGGGGAGGGGGTGGTCTGGAGCACGCCCGCTCGGAGCGGCGCGCTTCACTCATGTTTCTCTTTCGGACCATTTGTTTTCCCGCCCGCCCGTGTTTATCACACTCGAAATTTTCATAATCTTTCTGATTCAGGCAATCTCTTTTGCATTTTATCTCCCCCCGCCCCTTTCTTTCGTCCCAACCCACCCACCCCCCCACCCAGCCCGTCGTAAGTTTAAAGTAAGTCATACGCCAGACAATTGACGGAAAGCCAGCCACGCCGAGCGGGTGCGTTTACAACAAACCCCAACTGCCGTTTGTCAATTGGTCGTTGGCCTCCTTTTGTTCCCGCAGAACGAAGCGCAGAGAACAAGGAACAAAGAAGATGGCAGCGCCAGGCAAAGTTTGAGTATAATTTAGCAGGGGAAAGCGTGTGGAGATAATTTCTCTTGGCCATGGTTGCACTTTCCAGTGCCGGAAAATGCGTCTAAATTGTTAGTTTTTCCCGCATAAAGCCTTGGGTCTTCTCGGGAACTCCATTCGTTGCGTGCCTGGGGGGCTGAATGCTGACGGTGATGGAGGTGATGGAGTTGAAGTTGGGAGCTTTGCAGCACGTGTTAGTAGGTAATCGTCCGAATGGGAAGCGATACGGTTGCTTACGGGATTGACTCAGACTCAGTGCAGGCGATGCAAAAAGTCTTTGCTGTGTTTTTGTCGTGTTTTGATGCGGTGGGGTTTGAAAATAGTAGAAAATTATGAGCCGCTGTGGATTTGTGTTCAATTTTCTCTTGATGTTTTTGAATCACATTTTCGTGATCCCTTCGACCCAATCCCGACCCATATTGTTCCGTAACTACCATATTAATCAGATTTAGCACTTTGTGACTTTCGGCTGTTCGGTGAACTAAAGAGGACGACTTCTTTTACAGTTAAATCAACTATTAAAATGTCGAAACGGAGAATGTGTTGAGGAGTATCCCGAAAAAATCTTTCGGAGTCGTATCAAAAGTGGAACAAATGTAAACATAGGTGTATTGCAAAGAGTAGGGATAGCTTTGAGAGTAATGACATACATTTATAAGTGTGAACAAAAAATGTTTGAGTTATAAGCGAATTCCCAATATTTTTTACACACAGTAGTACTTTTTATCGTTATCTAGCATAAACTAAACAATAAGCAAATTTATGGATATGATTTGTAGAGAGCAAAAACATTACTTAACAAGACCAAGCTTAGGAATTTGTTTTCTTAGTGAAGCCACATTCAAATCAATGTTCGACGGTTGATAATGATAAAAATACGTGTCTTCTGATAAGACATTTCAAGCATACATCAGAAGCATGAGTTTCAAAGTTTTTGTTGAACTTTTTTATGATTTTGCATGGTTTTACGAAATAAAATACAAAAAGTTTTAGTTTAAAGTAAAAGTTTAAAGTTTTACGAAACAAATATAATAGATAGAGACCCTTTCTATAAACATTTGCTTTTTAGCAAAATTGTTGGCTTATCGAATTATTTCTCCCAAAAGCTATATCCTGAAAAGGGGTTACATTTATCCTCAATGAAACCCGAAGTTGGTTGAAGGAAAATGCTTAAGTCTAAAACAAAATGGTGACGTTATAGTTTAAAAAAAGTGATTCGAATGTTTAAATATTGAAAACGAGAACAAGCAGTAGATAAAAACTGAATAATTTGTGACAAAAACATTAACCAAATGGAAACATGTTTGTGCATATGCAAAAATTAAATAATGAAGAAGAAAAGAGTTTACTTAACGACCGCAAACAACTTAACAACAAACGCCATCGGAGGCTTCCAATTTGGCCACCAATTCGGGATGGATTGATTGCCATCCCCAGCCAGCCATTTCCGACCAAAGTTGTCTAAACTTTCGCTAAATTTTCGGCCCAATTCTGTCCCAAAATAGACAAACAAGGAGCGAAACAGCCCCCTCCGCCCCCACCAGAAAAAAACAATGGAAAAGAAAGCGGCAGAAATTCGACAGCATCGTTGTTATCGTTGTTCAAAGTGGAACGATCGCATATATGCAAATGGCCGCTCGTCCCGGCCCATCAGGACAGTGTGTTGTTCGAGCGACGGAAAGAAAAACGAAAAGCACGAAGGACGCTTCACACTCCCACCATCGGCCCACACGTGTGCGAGTGTGTGTGCGGCGAGGAGGAATGTTGTTTTCACATCACCTGTATCGTCAGCTCTTTGGGCCACTTTGGGTTGCTGGTGCGGGTTTTAAAATCTCGTTTTATCTCGCAATGGCCCCATCTCGGTCGGCTTTTTCGCATTTCTTGCGCCGGGGCCACTCTGCCATCTGCCCTCCCCCCTGCATCTCCCTCCCCGTTGTCTTTTGCACCGTTAAAAATGCTCGTTCGCCCGTTTTTTCTAACAACACTTCTTCGGCCAAAGTTTCACCATGGCCCCGCGTGTGTGGGCGTTCGCGGAACCGGTGATTACGGCCGCCTGCCTACGTTAATGTTGGCGGAGGCCGGCCCCCGGCACCGGAGTTCTCGGCCTCCCGGGTATCCCGAGGGAAGCGCACGGGAATTTTTCCATTGTTTTTCAACTCCCGCCCAGGTGGGACGGCAGATTGTTCGCTTCCCCTTTTCGACCGCCCGCCCACCCCATCCGACAGCGGCTTAATCGTAATTGTTAAAAAATTACTAAAATTAAGGCCGTTCCGGTAGCGAGGGCTGAGCCACCCGTCGGTCTGCCCCCGGGCCCGGTGGCGTTATGATGCCTCCCGTCGTTAGAGATCAAGTTTCAGGCCCCCCGGGGGCTGCGGCACACGGGGGCACGCTGGCGAAAAACCGGAAGGCACAAGATATTGAACGCCAAGCCCCAAACTGATCCGGTGGATTAGGAAGACGGGCCACATTCCGTCTAATTGGAAAGCGTCCGGAATTGGCCCGGGGGGGGCGCTTTTTTGTCGAACAACCCTTCGCAACACGTGCGAAACCGGCCCGGGGTTCGGGGCGACTGTTCAATTTAACTTCTTATACGTGCTCGGTGATGAATTTGGCGGGTCACACGCGTCGTGGTGCACTGAAATAATACGGCAAAGGTGGTCCCCAACGCGCACCGCAACAAAATGACAAACGACACGGATACGGCTCAGCATTAAAATAGTTCAAGAAAAGCGAGCAAACAGAGGCAGAAAATGAAAAAAACGGTTCAATAAGCATAAGTTTTTCGAAACGAATCCATCGTTCCATAACAAACAGCTCTCAGCCACAAAGAGAACAGGCTAATCTCTGCTGTGACGCTCACATAGCCTACTCTTTCAGGTAAGGATTTAAGTAGGATCTCCGGTAGCTCTACGGACTTCAATCATTTGGTTGCGATGAGTATTCGTAGTTTCGTTATAATATTAAAATTTATTATTATTTGAACGGACAGAGCCACCAGACACGGCTGCTTAATTTTGTTGGTCGATGAAAAAGAATCCCAGAGTATGACTCCTTTAGTATAAGTTATTCCTTTTAGATAATAGCCAAAGTTGGAGACTCTCTCAGCAGAAGGTTTCCAGGTGTACATCATCGATGCACTTGAAGTATAACTAATATAAATCTTATTATAAGGGGATTTCAATATTGCAATCTGAATTTTTCGATCATTATACTGTTTGAAAACACTATCGATCGTATCCCGATCGTCATGGCGAACATTTTCGCTCAATGCAAAGCTGGATGCAAAAAACTTACAAAGAGTAATAAACATTAAAACAAAAATAAAACAAAAGTTCGCGTTAGAAACAGAAGTACTAAGACTTTTTGGCAATATTGCATACAGGGTCAAGCCTAGGAGATGGTTCACTAGAGTAGACATTCGACTGAGACAATTTCTTATAGCCTGCTCATGCGTGGACGTTGACTGGTTAGAACGAGGCATCGGCAATTCGGGTAGTTGGAAGATTGAATCTGATACTAACTGCCTTTCGGATAATAACTGCCTATGACTGCCTGCCGAGAGAATGCCAAAGATAGTCAGACATTAAAGAATTTTCAAACACTATGTGAAAACGTGTTCGTTTAGTAGATTAACGAAAACAATAGTAAAATAAAGCATTACAGTTATGAAAAGTCTAAAAATTAAGAACGAATCCACAAAACAATGAACGCCGTCCGAGGAGGCTTTGTCCCGCAAACATTGATGAAATGAAGAACTGTTGTGCGCCATCTATCGGTGAGTAGCAAACCGTAGCTAGGGCCGATCGAATGGCTTATGGTTTCTTGTTACTTTCTTCTATTTAAAAAAAAAATAGCAAGACTTTAGTAAGCGTTTTCTCAGCCAAGGTTGAGCCATTTGAAGGAGCATAACAATGTCACCGATGTGTCACAGATCTCCACCCACTTACCTCACGCGGGGTGGTGGCGCAGAAAACAGGATCAAGAGAGAGTAAAACGAAAAACGAAAAATTAAACAACCCATTTACGGTGGTGGGCCACTTGGTGGTGGACCATAATTATTCGCGTTGTTCCCGTTGCATCATGTACACGCCCGCAGCACGGAAGCCCAAGAAGCCCTCCCCCCCCCTCCCTTCCGGTTTCCGTTGGCCCGGGACTTCCGCCCGTCCGGACGGTTTGGCGGTTCTGGTGGCCGTCAACCGCGACCGCGACCCGGCGGCTAAGCGGCCGGAAGAGTGTTTACGGTCGCTGATCAAAAGATGCCCGGCCGGCAATCCCACCCGGCTTTGATCCTGGCGCCACCCCGTAAGAAACCAGGATGCTAAGGAGCAACTTTTCCAACAAGCAAGTTAATTTCGCGCCGTGGCGCGGCCGGGGAGGGGCATCAAACGAGGAAGAAAAGTGAAATTAAAAATACGCTAAAGTTTTTAGGTATTCGTGCGCCCCCCCTCCACCCTCCACACACCCACACACGCACACGGGGGGGGGGCGTACACATTTTGGCGCCACAATTTTGTTGATTTAACAAATTAATTAAAGAAAAGGTCACCCGGTGTAAGGTGGGGTAAGGGGGGGAATAGGAGGTCCTGCCCGTTGGCGGTCAACGCATTACGCCTTGCAGCATCGCGAGAGAACGATAAGAAACTATTTGGGCGGAGTGGTCTCGGGAACGGGATGCCTGTGTCTCGGGTGCACTCCGAACGTCCGGGCTCGCTGACGTCATCCAACGAGTGATGGGACGAGACGGGACCCCGAATACAACAAACACTGCATTCGGGCGGTTTGCATTTTTCATACCACCCTCCCCGCTCTCTCCCTCTCTCTCTTGGGCCACCCTCCGAACCGACTCCCTCATCCAGGATGGACAAAGAAAAACCAGGCGGCCAGCCAAAACTCAATTTGGCCACTTGGCCATCCGTCGGTCGGTCGGTCGGTCGGTCGGTGTGGCACGGTCTTTGTCCTTCCCGTGCTTCGAGGCTCATTAGTGGTGCACCCGGGCACCAGAGGGCGCTGCCGGCGAGGGTAGTGCTGGAGCGAGCGAGCGAGCGGGACGGAGTTGCAGCTCATAATCCATCGCATCCGCATCCTCTGGCCTCGGATAAGGAGGGGGGTAGAAGGGGTGGCTGGTGTGCTAATCCTACTACGACGGGTTGTGTTGTGGTGTTCCGAGAAGGAAAAACACTTCCCGGAAGGGCGGCAGAGGAGGATTTACTACACACAGAGGAAGAAGGAGAGAGAGATAAATAGAGGCAAAGGAGCATTAGACCCTCGGTTCATAATCCTTCCTTTTTCTCTCTCTCTCTCTCACTCTCGATGTGTGGCTCGCTATCCCTTTATCTCCTGTGATCTGCTAGCATCCGGCCTCCGGTTGTTTCGGAGGTTCATTTACTCGTCCGAGAGTCCGAAACCCGAACACTACCACAGAGTGCGATGCTCCGGGGGGGCGGAGGGTGGTGTAGGCCGGCGGGTTGCGACATGCGCATTCTAACAGCACCGGCAGTCGGGGGGGCCACCACGCTGCTTGCGGCGAGGGAACGAAAATGAGTAGACACTTCCGGCCATGGGTTTACTTGGGTGTCCTGGGCGTCCTGGGCCTTCTGGGTTTGTTTATTTAAAGTTGCCCTTTTTGCCGGACACCGTGGTTGAGCGGGAGAGGGGGGGGGGGGCGAGGTGGGCGGTCGTTCGGACCCCTCCGCCATCCGATTATGCTCGGGCACGACGCTAATGCACCACCCCCCCCCGGCGGCAGGAGGTGTGCGTTCGTGCGTACGTGACCGTGCCCGGATATTGGGGAGCTCCTGGATCCCGGCCGGCGATGCCAGACTGCAACCAGAGCGAGAGAGAGAGAAAGAGCGAGGGAGCGAGCGAGAGCGACGTTATTCAACTGCGGCCCACCCGCAAAGGATGCTGGGGGGCCTCCGGAACTCGCGGCGAACGGGTGGGCGAATAATAAGAAAACTTACCGCAAAGTTGTTTTCAAACCCACACACACCCACACACACTGGGGGCGAGGAATCACAAAGAGTGAAAGAAAGAAAGCGAGAAAGGAAGCGAGAAAGGAAGACAGAAATAGGAAAGCTTCCCACTCGGAGAAGGCAGCAAGATAAACACAGGCCACCCGTAGCCGCCCGAGTCATTCCCACCGCCCCCCCTGCGAGGGAGACGAAGGATAACAATCCGCCAAAGCCCTCAAACCCCCCCCCCCAACCGTGTTGTCCTGCGCTGCGCTTTGTCTGGACGAGCCACGCCACGGGAGCACGGAGTCCTATTTCTGGGTTTCCTTTTAAACTATGCCAACTATTCGCGCTACGTACCTTTCTTTAAGAACTCTCTTTCTCGCTCTCTCATGCTCTCTCTCTCTCTCTCTCTCTCTCTTACACGCGCCGTTCCAGTAGGTGGCCCCGCAGCCCAAGTGGGATAAGCTGCCGGTCCAGCGGAATGGCCCCACGATGCACTGCTTTCGCCACTTCGAAGATGCTGCAAGCAGGAGTCGCGCAGGTGAAGCGGCCCACACCCACACAAAGGGGGGGGCCGCGATGGCCACAGACAACCGAGAATTTATTGCGGTTTTTTTTTCGGCGTTCGTTCTGGGCCGAGCGCCTCGCTACTTTCTCCGTTCTGATTTTATTGTCTTTAGCGGAGTTAGCTGGTGGTGGGCCGGCCAAGCCCGCCGTCGGACGATATGGAACCCAACCCCGATTCCGATGTAACCCGGGCCGGCCCGTGGCTGTGGCGATGAATGTGAAAGTGAAACCACTAACCGGGTGAAGGCCACGGTCCTCGCGCGCGCCACTTCTTCGTCGCTCTCTCTCTCTCTCGCTCGCTCGGTGGCCCCATAATTCATTTGTTTCCCCAAAAATAACAGATCGCCCACCTGTTTTTGCCGGCGTGGGGAAGATTTTTCATATTTTCTCAACGATGCCCCACTCAAACCGCGAAGGGTGGACCGCCCTCGGACGGTTTTTATGCTTTCCGAACGCAACCCGCGCTCCTGGCAGATTGATGGTGAATACATTAGCCGCGGCCACCCGGACCCGGACTGCCGGTGGGGCAGTCAGATTTGTGGCCGGTCGCAGGGCGGGGAATTTATTTACAGCTACTTATATTCAATTTGTAGAACGTTTTTTCATTTAACATAAATCTCCGGCGATCCACACATACGCCCTCCGCGCGATTAGGGACGTGCGGGCGGCACGAGTGGATGCGGTGGAATCCGCTTACCTTTCCGCGTGGGCGAAGTGCGTGAAATTTATGCCCGAAATTTGCATCACTACCGTACCGGTCGCTTGTTGCTGGCCAATTATTGGGCCATCGATTCGAAGGATTCCGGTTTCGGGGTTGTCACATCGGGGCCATGCAAACGCTGGAACATTATTCGTTCGAAAGGAATCGTATCGGAATTCGCCCCCCCCCCCATTGGGTTAAGTTTTACTGGCGAATGGCTGCTACCTTTAAAAGGGCTTGGGCGTGAAAACTTTTTCCGGACTTTACGGCCCGAATGCTGCTTGTGCCCTGTGGGGTTTGTAGGACCGAACTGTTTGATGTTGTACGGGGAAACTTTTGATCAGTACACGTTAATTCAAACTCCTTCAAATTCGGCAATACAATCCGGTAGAGAATTCCTGTAATCGGTCGAGGTAACAGCATGTTCGTGAAAATAATCCTTCATAAAATTGTGGAACGCACCGAGACCCCTGGTCGGCTGAAAGTCAGAATTCGACGGTCCACGAAAGGTTAACTTAAAGTCGACGCGGAACGCGCACTTCCCAAGATGATCTATTTCTCATCCGAGACTTTTCGTCCGAAAAAAGGTGAAAATTTACCAACTTTGGAGGTATAGGAATGGAAGAAAATGCTGCAAAAGCAGTGTTATATGGCACAATGCTTACAAATTACTACTGAAACAAGCGGCAAAGTTAAGTTCTAACTGCTGCCTGGTCTTGAATTCTACACAATATTCTCCATCGCAATTTGGGTTAGAAATGGAATGGACACAAAAGTTTGCAACTCATTACATCAAGCTCGAAGAATCAACCAAAGAGTTCCCACAAACAAACGGTTAATGAATTTTGTGCAAAACCACCCTAACACACACCTAACCGAAAGTAACACAAAAATGGTGCCGAAATGCTCCCTGAAACATCGCTGGGCTTGGTCCGCACTTGAAAGACCATCGTTCGGGCCATCGTGAAGCAAACCCTTAGAAAATCGATAGGAAAAGTTAATGACGAGAAAGAATTTGGCCAAAATGCGGGATGAAGCATGACGCGAGTATGAGACAGCAAGTTATCCCTTTTTGTGATGTTCCTGGTTCGGGGGAAAGCAATCTGGATTGAATTTTTGCTGCGAGATTTTCTTCGGCTAAGCTCTGTCCATTCGCCGGAGGATTGGTTTGCCAGCTCGCTAGTGCTCACTGTACCAAATGTGTTCTTCTGACGAGTGTTCGGCTGAAGTTAGTGCGACTGAATCTTGAGGATAGCTTTTGGTAATTTAATTTGGGTTAATCCCTTCGTATTCCTTGCGTTGCCTTGTTCGTATCGAACGTAAAGTTAGTCGATTAGCAAGTACCTTGCCGGGTGGTCATTACAACGGCATCGAAAAGGGTCTCTTAGACGAAATTCACTGTCGTCAACATGTTCAAATGGTTGAAGCTACTAAGGCGAAATTAAGAAGCGTTGGCTTGGAAAAGTCAGCAATAGAAACTAATTACGTAGGGATAGTTAGTGTCCTATAAAGTTGGCAGGATATAATAAAAGTCTTTGACGATGGACGATAACAAACGATGGTGAATAGAAAGTTGACTAAAATTGGTTTAATATACAAAATATAGTCTTATAGTTAATCCCAACAAACGAAGCATTCCCCCCGAACACTGAGCAGTGGTGTGAATTCAAACTTAATATGCATCGACAACCCTGCACAAGACGCTAGAATAAACAGCTGCAGAATTGGAATCGTTTGCGCTCTCTAATGGTGTGTCTGCATGTTTAAAACTATCTCCTATAATAAGCCAAAAATAATGTGCAACAAGAAAAGCACAATGCAACTCCTTAGCATTAGCATATTCCCCTTGTTTGGGTTTCTAGCATACAAGAGTCCTAATGAAAAGGCGCCCAACGTTCGCCGGACAGCGTGGTCACTGTGTACACTGCACCTCGATTTAAATGGAAAATGAATGGCAGCTTCCATAAGCGTGCCTCAAACATCACCAGGCGCCACAGTCTTTGCCAAAGTATGCTGCTCTGCTATTTGACCTCCGAATGCCAGTGTGCAGTGGCCCTCTGAATCGCCCGGGGAAAATGTACAAAATATTAAAACCCCCGACGATCGCTCGTCCTTTGTCCGAGTCCGATTTAGCCCAATAGCCTGGGGTGCTTAAGTTGTGTTTCATAATAAAGAGCACCCTTGACCTCGCTACGGACGACACCTCATCGCGCAGCGAAAATAAACGGTCGCGGACGAGCGTCACCCTCCTCCACAAAGTGTCCCTGACGAACGGCGAACGTATTGCGCCGAACCGGGGGGGACAGGGGCCTGCAGCATCCCAGCGCAGTAACGTAAATAATTCCACTGGCCCACCAAATCCCAAACCGGCCCCTCTCGGGGGGTTTTCGGAGGGTTTCGTGTCGTTGATTCGATCGTAAATAGAATCATTTCAAAAAATTGTTTCCATTCCATCGGCCGCCTGATGCGAGGTTGGCGTGATGGCCGCACGGAGTGCGAAGCAGCAGACGAAGAAGAAGAAGATTTGATGAATTCAATATAGTCAGTCTAATGGTGCGACCTTTACGGTCGACGAGGTGGTCCGCCACCCGTCAAGTCGGCGACCACCACGCGTCTCCATCGCGCGTCAAGCACCGGGCGTCTCCATCGGCACTGATTCTCCTTCTTTCATCACCACCACTAATCACCACCACACGACGACGATGGACCGTCCTGCCCACCCCGCACGCCACCCAGAGAGCGCCAAAGTGGTTTTCCATCTGGCCGGGTTTCCCCCTTTTTTCCGCCGAGCGGCAGCAGCAAGCCAAGTCGAGCATGATTGATGGAAAATCGCGGCCGCGTTGGTAAAAAGCGCGCCCGCGCTGACTGCATCTGTCTTAGCGTGGAATTAAGACGTCGATTATTTTTCATTGATTAAGGATAATCCAATAAAACGCGGTTTAAGATCTTATGGATGGCTCCGTTTTCGCTGTGCGTGGGGTTGTGTGTCTCTGCGTTCAAAGGACACTCTCGGCTTTTTGGCCTTTTTCCTCCCCGCGGCTCTAATGGCTTTCGAAAGTGATTTAATAAAGAAATCGAATTAAGTGCTTATTTCGGGACCGTTACTTCCATCCCGCCGAGCCAGGCTGTGGGCAGGGGCCAATAAAATAAATAATCCCAGTTTACTGTGGATGTATAAATGAAAAGGAACACGACGGATGCGGGACGGATCAAAAATGGTATGAATGGTATGTCGCCGACGCCGCCAGTCTACCACCCAGACGGAGAAGGTAGGTCAACAAAAAATAATAAAAATACACGACCTTTTCCGATTAATATTTTCAAATACCCGGGGATTGATGGATTGGCGACAGCTCACCGTGATTGCTCATGGTACTGGATGTTTATTTTTTGTTCGCTCTTGGCCGCTCTGCGCTGGTCTGCAAAATCAAACCAATGATAATAATTAAAACTGGTTGGAACCTTTGCCAACTAAATCGGTTTGTAAGTAAAATTACTCCTTTAAAACCGATCAATATACAGAATTTATGCATACCTCTGCTATAGTGGTTACTTAGGGCACTTTACTTGATTCGATAACTAAGGGAAACATCTGGCCTTCAGGATCATTTTATATATCGCACATAATTTCGCTCGTTGCCGTAATTAAACTCGTAATAAAACTCGTAAACATACGCGTTAAATACACTTGAAATACAACATTTTTGACCGCTTTATCTATTTATCAATCTTTTAAAATAGAACACGAAATCTTATTCAGATCGCCTATGAAAAGCAAACTGAAGTGGCAAAACTGGCTAGGTTGTCATGGCAGCAGCGAAAGGAATGTGTGATCTATTCAATGTACATCGCATTGCATGTAATGTTTGTGCTCTTAGAGAACTGTAATAGGTTAAACTGCGTATTTTTTTGATTAAACATTGAATTTACATTAACGCAAAGAAACGAATGCTTACTTAAAATTGAACCATGAGGTTAAACATGGCTTAATAAACAGCTTTTGTTAGAAAAGAGAAAGATATACTTTGTCAGGTCGCATCCGTGTCAGCCACCAACCAACCAACCATGACCAACTCTCATTGAACTTTAGGAAGCTTTAAATATTAAAACAAGAACCGAAGGAAACTAAAAGAAATGTATTTTTTTTATCTTGAATGCTCCGGATACCAAATACTAGAAAGCGGAATTGGTGACCTAAATAGTATAGAGCAATGAGCAAAGTACTTTCAAGAAACTGTGATGACATTGCTCGCACTTTTACAGCAAAGCTTTCGGGTGTTGTGAAAGCAAATAAGGTGAAAATTATATTGACGACACATTTGACCGCTGGTCGGAACATCAACATGCACCTGAGGTGCCCCCGCCCAAGAAACATTTCATTAAACCCAATAAAAAGCCGGACAAACACACAAAACCGAAAGAAAAGGTGCTACTGGAGACCTAAATAAATAAATTTTACGTTCATCACCCTCGCCGAATCACACGTGAAACACAAATTGTCAAAATTTATTCGCCGCTTCAATTGATATCGTAAAACGTAAGCGAAAACCCCTGGCCACCCATTCCGTGCGCGGGTTCCCGTGCCCACCGGACGGTGTCTGTTTTACAAGTTATGATCCTCATGAAAATTTATCTAAGACACTCCCCACGCACACACCCGGAGGACGCGGTAATGGTGTGGAGTTTAATGTACAAAACAAAACAAAAAAACGACGACATTCGTAACACGGCACGGGGTCACGTAGAGCGGCCGTGCTCCGCTGGGTGAGGGTAGTGGACAAAAAGGTCAAACCAACCGTCCCAACCATTAGGGCACTTGAGAACTCATCCGAAATGATTTATACTGGAAGCGCGGGATGTAAAAAGAAAAACGGCGCGGAATAAAATAAAAATCAAAACCATCCTCTCCATCCGGAGCGTCGCCATCAAACGGATTCCCGGGCGCCCGCGGGGTTAGTAAAAAACCGCCGGACGGAAGGAAAATCCCCCATTAAAAAGAAAACGCAAGAAAACCCGGGAACAAACCCGCGAGGGATGATCAATAAAGAGGCGGACAGAGAGAGAGAGAGAGGAATGGATCGGGTCCGTGCACAAAAAAGGTAAGCGCGCCAAGAGTGGCCATTCCGTCAAGCACTTAAACGGCCATCGGTGCGTGTGGTTGTGGGTGAGTGTGAGTCCCACGGCACGGTCACGGCAGACGTCGAAATGGCAAACAGGATGAAGGAAAAAAGGAAGCGAAAAGGGAAAGAAAACCGGGACGGAACAATTTGTTTCATCCGTGTCACTTGTTTTGCAGCTCATCCATTGTTTCCTATCGTCGCACCACGGGGACCGGGTCACGTGCAGCTTGCAGGCCCAATTCTGGCGCGCAAGAACGCACCGCGAACGAACGGTACGGTGCCCTCGGGGGCGCTGGCCGGAAAAGCGGGAAAAATAAAATAGGATAATTTTCACCCTGAGGACCCGGGACCGACGTCCTGGCCAGAGACAGCATGAAATTAGCAACCCAACACAACAATCGCCACTTGTCTCGGGTGTGCGCGCGCGCTCCGCTCGACGTGGCTCCCGCACCGGATCCTGGCCCGCCCCGGCCCGCCCCGGTGGCCCCCGTTCCGGCGCGGCACCCTTCTCACTGGTGACACTTGACTCGCGATGACAAGAAAATACGGAGAGCGCGGCGGAACGCTACGGACCTCGGGCCGGGGGCGGCCCGAGACTGACACACTTCACGCTAGACCGCCCGCCGGGCACACTACAAACCGGCGTGGCGGTGGGCCAGCGGAAGGGGTTCGATCGAGACAAGGATAATCGACAGAAGTGGGCGACAGAACGAACGGGCCATGGCGCAGTAAGGCGAAACGAAAATGGCGACCCGGCGGGGGGGCGAAGAACGGAGCGCATAAAGCTGATTTCTTTATGGAGCGCGGCGCACACTTTTTCTCCATCGTTTTTCTGCTCGCCGCCACAGCTTAAAGGAAGTTTTTGCGTTTTCGGAACACTATATTGTCAATTGTCGTTTTACGAGGCGGCGGCCCCCTCTTCCGGGTAGCGGCGGTCCTAGTGCTGCGTAAACTGCCTACGGTGAGAGAGAAAAGCCAGAGCAAGTGAAATGGAAGCAGTGGAAAACTAACCCACGAATAGTCAAGGACCGTGACGTACCCTTCTTTGTCGTAGAATATTTTCAAAAGTCGTTCAACCTGAACAACGACGACAACCACCGAACCGGCGCAGCAACCCGACCGACGACGACGACGGCGACGGTGTAGGAACAATGGTTCCCGCCTCCGGCCCGCCCGGGCCAACAGTAATGCCCGCTTAACTGTGACAACAACGGTCGGTCGGTCGGTCGGTCGGTTGGTCGTTTTCCGCCTTTTTTCCCACGGGCGGAGTGAAACGAAACACGAGTGTCATCTTGCCAACGCGCGCGCCGGAAGTACCAAATTTCATCGTCAGTGTACTTTAAATTGACTCTTGAGATGCCGCCGCTCGTCGGGGGCCGGGACAAAAACGGAAGTTGCGCCGCCCGGGGGTTCTGTGTCTTTTCTGTATACCACTTGATGGTTCAAACAATAAACAAACAATGGGCACTCCTGCGCCGCGCCGAGCCATGCTGTGCTGTGGCCGGAAGGGCAGCGCGACAAAGTGCTGTTAACAGAAACATCGGTTTGCAAAGTAGATTCCAGCGGCAGCAGCAGCAGCAGCGGCCTAATGGAAAAGTCGCAACTAATTATCGCGAAACACGTAAAAATGTTGATTGTTTTACTGATTCCGTATCGGCCCGGGCACGGCACGGGGACGCGGCACGTGACGGTACCGCGGCCGCGACGAATTTTCTGTTCAACGCCTTGCTGCCTTTGAGCACGATTGTATCAAAGTACATATTTCTTCCACTTTAAGGACGCTCGCTCGTCGCCGGTGCCGTTGTTTGGAAGGATTTATTTCTAATTGGGTTGATGTTGTCCCGCCTCAGCGCTTATCAACGCAATCCGTCTTCTCGTCCGACCGACTAACGGCAAGTTATGAGCAAACAGCAATAAAACGCTTCAATTTATTAGCTGCTCTACTCTCTCCCTCCGCGTGCGGCGCACTCGGTTTTATGGCCGGCGCACCGACAACCAGGAATCCAAAAGTGGCAGTGGAAAGGATACCAAGCACACACCGAACTGATTGTTGGTTAAAACCCGAAAACCGCGGGAAACACGAAACGAAGACACACGGCGGTACATTGCGCGCTTAAAACTATAAATTTGAATCTACACACTCTCTCTGTCTCTCTCTCTGTGTGTCCGAACCATGGCGCTCATTGAGGTGAACTGTCTGTCGGATTGTCGTTCGGCAGAGCGGCCATTTGTCAAGCAAAGAAAATATATCACCACGCGTGTGCGCCGCGTGCCGCAATGTAATTGTTTTGAAAGTACTTAAAGCCGCTGGGGTCCAATTCGACTTGGAGGGCTTGGCTACGGATATGGAAGGAATTGAAGGAAGTTCTTGGAAAAGGAGTTTGAAAGGGACAGCGCGGACTACCAGTGAATTCGCCACGCTTCTTGGATCGACATTTTCACTAGTTTTATCAACTTTTCCGGATTCCCAACCACGAACACTTCTTGCGCAACCATCGCTGGGTAATGGGTCTCTGCAAAAATCGTAAATGAAACGAATGTAATCGCTGCGCAAGGGTAAAATGTGTATTTTGCAATAGCATACGTGAGTTTTATTTAAGCAAAAATCTATCTCCAATTCCAAAGGCACTGTGACAGACGAGTAGTAGTAGTAGTAGTAGTTCGGAACGGTTGGATTCGTTTTTGATCACTCAAAGTCACCTCTACCGTTGCAACCGTTCGCGCACGGAACAGTGCCTATGAGTCCTACACCTGCCTAGTCCTAGTAAATGACACCGGACGCCTCCCTAAGATCATCTTCGTCTTTGTTTGATTGTCTTGTTTACGATTTATCGTTACCAGTTCCGCGTTACACGTCAAAAGTTGTGCAAGATTCTCGATTCGTGGCTATAGTGGTAGATATAAAATGTAGATCGCTCAAAAATACCATTCGGGTTCAGTAATATGCAATGTTATCAAAAAATATGGAATATCTCTGTCGGGGCGAATGTGCTTTTTGTGCAACTCTTCGTGAGGTATACACACTTTGTTGGTGGCCACTACTAGTTCTTCACCTGTGCCGCGGGCACACACTACTCTCTTCGCCGTCTCGTTGCTCTCTAGGTGCTCTCTCCCCGCTCGCGTCACTGCGTGCAGAGGTTTGATATGTGAGCATTATTCGTACGTGCCCGGTACCGGGCTTGGAGTGCCCACATTCCGGGAATGCTTCCGGGGGAAAACAGATTGATACATTGATGATTGAAACCTTTGAATCTGGTTGGAAAGAGGTGGACAACTAAGCATATCGTGTGGTTATCGCGTTTTGTGACGCAGGACTTAAAAGTTAAAGCCTAACTCCGAAAATGAGCGCGGTGGACCGCACGCGCGCGCCTTACAATTTCTAGCCATCCATTCGTCGACGATGTATAAGTGGAATTGCGTGGATTTCTCAGGAAGAATTTGGCTCGCAAAGGGTTACACTACGGGTGGGTGCGCATGCACCGTAGGCGTAGAAACCGGCTGACCTATTAAAATCTACAATTTATACGTTTATCACAAGAAACTCGCATCGTACTCTCTTCGTCGTCGTACTTAAAAAAATTTAGCATTACACTCCGATGTGTATTGTGCCTTACTCGTACCTTACTTCTTCGGCCCGTCTGGCCCCAGCTGGTCACAATTTTCAAAAAAGCGTCGTGGGACGTCATGACCAAACGCGGTTTACATTTTTTTTCTGCTTTTGCTTACTGGATTGCTTTTGATACTCGAGATAATTAGGATAATAAATGCCAATCGAATGCAGGCCTCCTCTCTTCCTTTCACACAGAGTATGTTGCACGCCAAAAACGAGATGCTTGGCCACAGATTGTGCACTCTGTCCCTACTGTCCGAAATGATGCCGAACCTCGATAAACAATAAATATTCGCCAGTTACACACACTCGTGCGCTTCGAGTGGTCTTATCGCAATTAAAACAAATCCGGAACACCTGTGCGGATTTCGGTTCGATTTGAGAGAGTTAAATTAAAATAAAATGAATTAAAATGACATTTCACGCCGAATACATGCTGCTACATACTAAAACAAGAAAAGATCTATCATGGTTCTCATCTATCGGAACGGAATCAACGGAGGAAGTTCCCTTCCATTTTGCCGCGCTCTGACCACACGCTTATAAATATTGTTGAATGCATGCTTGAATGGCTACTAAATCTATGCCAGTGCGCGTTACACGATCCGTTTCGCGAGAGGCGACTCCTGAACTGTCTCTGGGGGCTTGCTGTTAGTCTAGTGCTTCTGAAAGCATCACCACCGGAAGCGAATTACAAAGTCTCTACGCACAACACATTGGCCTTTCGGAAAACACGCTCTGCCGCCGGTCCGCGCTCTTCGTATGGCATCATGGCAGTATCACGAAATCCAGCATAAAAGAGAACTACAACTAGAACGGGGTATAATTGCCAATGCTTGCGCAAAGTACTTTGCGAGAGTAAGTTTTCTATCGTTTCGTTTGCATAGTACTTATTCTACAGTAAAGACTTATTCGAAAAGGAGAAATGATTTTCGCATATTCTCGATCCTTAGCAAGAAATTTATCGGTCGGCCGTCCGTCGATACACAGTCTAATAGCGAAAAAATCTATCATCGTCGATACAGTCTGGTGACGTTTGCAGTAGGAATGTGTTACTTTCAAAACAGTACAGCGTGTTGGTGTCTTGTGGGACTCATCTCTGGGACACAACGGTTTCCGCCCCGGAGGACTGTTGTGGGTTACTTTCTTCCTAAAACCGATTTACGGCGATCGATGTGGTGACGGCGCAGCGCACTAAAATACGACGAAAGATGGATGCAGATGAGGCACATGTTGATCTTCTCGGCAAAACGGTGCCACCCCATTGATCATTTGTTCGCTCTCTCTCTCTCTCACACTCTTTTCGGTTGGGTGCACCACATGGAACCTTTGCTCTTGGTTTGATTGTTTGGATCGATCTGGATTATCTAAAATGAAACAAGGAAATGTTGCATTAGTTCAGTTTTAATACGTTGAATGGCACAGCCCGAGAGCAAATTGCAAGACGGCGGAAGAAGATAAAATGCTTAACAACACGCCGATTGGCACCAAACCAAATGACATGTCATCGTCCGGTTGCTACAAAACGATTCGCGGAATATTCGTGTCGTGTTTTCGGAAGTAATGAAAAAATGTAGCTGTACAACAGACAGTCATCTTTGCGTGCGACAAGAAATACAAACGAATGGGCATCACGATAACGAGATTCAAGAGGTTAGGTTTCTGATAAGGTTGGAGTCGTTAGTGGCTTAAAGATGCTGATAAGGGCACTCGGTGCGAGTCGGTGTGAGGTATGTGGTGGTTTGTGTCACATTGACGGCACTGCATCATAAGGCACAACACATGATAAAGGATGACCTCGTGCGGCGACGGCCATGCATCACACGAGCCACTCGGGTAGCATTGCTTAACCCGTTCACGGGAACGTTTATGAGGCTCCGGAATAACACAGCGTGAGCTGTATATGCTACACCCACTGCCGCGCAAAAAGGCGGAAAGGTGGAAAAGATTTACAATTTCAAATCCCGTTTTTGACGACACGTGCCCCGTGTACGCATTTGCGAGGGATTCTTTTTACGATAAGAAAACAGATTTAAATATTTGCACATCACGGTCGCAGGATTTGTTTGGCTTTGGGCGTTTCATTCCCAATCCCGTCCGGATTGAGATACTGAAACGAAACCTCATCCGATCGTGCGTTGCCCTCTGCGTGCCACCTCATGCGTGATGTTGGAGACAGAAATATTCTATTGTTTCAAATCACAGACAATAAGTTTACTTTGTACAAATACGAAACAAAAAAGCACGGCTCCATAAGGGGCTACTTTGAACGGGTTGCCCATCATTTATGCAGAGTGCGCACTAATGGAAAAATAAAGTTTATTCCAAGTTACGGCAAAAGAAAAAAACATTAATAAACAAACAGTTTGCGGAATCAAGCGACCGACCGAGCGGGCCAGGCTGCTACCGCGGTGGCAAGCAGGCCCGCACACGAACTGTAAATAATTGATAACTTCCCAGCGATGACCTGAGCCCTGCAAAAGCTGCTTAAGTCGGTAGTCGCTCGAAGTCGGTAGTCGTACACGTCGGGACGGAGGCGTCAATTAAGACACGATTCGTTCCGGCCAGAACGGAGAGTTTGTGCTGTAATGGTCGCAACATTCTCGTCGTCGTCGTCGGCGTCCGTTGTCCACGTCGTTATGCTTCAAGTGGGTCAATAATTCACTACTTCCTCGTGTGCTACTACCTCCTCTCTGTGGTCGACCAATGGACGACGAATTCAATTCCCGTCTGTGGCTCCCGCTCACCGCTAGCCGTCCTTAGCATCGAATTCGAATCGAAGGTCTCTATTTGCCCTTCCGAGAAGCCAGTTGCGGGGAGAAATCTTTTAATCATAACAAATCATTCGACCCGTGCCAAATGGGCTGGGCGCGCGGTAGCAGCCACGAGTGTGGTGTAAATCTTTGTTATTGTTGAGACTTCGACCGATCCGTCCACCCACGGAGGGCCCCAGACGCAGCGCACAATGTCGTTGCGCAATAGGAAACGGAATTGAAATTGTCAAGTTCCCAACGACGAATTGAACATGGCCGGGAACACACGACTTTACGACTTCCAATTGTAATTAATACTGCAAGCTTTCGCACACGGTGCTGGGCCCGTGTTTAATTGACACACCAATTGAATGGAATGTGAATCTATTGCTGCCGACTGACCGATGCTTTAAACGATTGTCCACCCTTGCGTTACAAAGCAATGTATTTTTGAAAAGGGATTTAAAGTTCCATTTAGAGTTAATTCGCTTCGCGTGTAAATACGTGGTAAAAAGGGCACGTAACCCCACACGAATGGGCACTAATTTGTAACAGCTTCGGGCTTGGGGCTACAGCAATTTGTCACCTATCCATAACCAGTTTACACTCGCGCGGCCATTTTGCTGCGAATGTGACACTTTCTCCTTCGCGGCGAGGGACTACAAGGGCAGCCGTGTGATAAAGGCCATTTTAGTGACCAGTGGCATTTCAATAAAGCAACTTAATGTCGGCCGACAAACATGAATGGAGAACACTAGCGGTTGATAAATTCAAAACCCAAACAAAAAAACCATGGCTATCGATCAAAGGATCGTAAAAGCAAATTTATCGTCCAACTTGCGACCGACCGCGCCCCAATCAGTAGCAAGTAGCCGGAGAAGCAGCAAATTTATCGATCCTCCCAAAAATGGCAAAAGAATCGACCCCTCGGGTCGATCGGTCGGTTCGGGATCCCCCCCGCCAGCAGCAACCAAGCAAACCGGGCCAGTGGCAATGCCAATTATGCATACGCGAGAGTGTAGCGCATGCGAAAGAGCCACCGGAGAGCAGCATCGCTGGCCGGAGAACCAGGTTGACGACGAAAACGGGTTTTAACCGGTTTCTCGGACCCCCGGTTGGACACTTCGTGCGCAAAGCAAGGTTTTTGTGCACCGTTTTTCTCCTCTCTTCTGGCATATATATTTTATGCACCGTACGCCGGGTGGGAGCGGAGTTGCTGGAGTCGATCGGCGCGAACACATCGACCGTAATCTGCATTCGAGCGACCGATCGTTTCGTTACCCTTTGGGGGGCCCATTCCTCCATTAGCAATTGGTGGGAGATTAGATGCAAAGTAGGCAGGACCGCCAGCAAACCGCAGCAACGCAGTAGGCCACTACAATTGGTAGTTGTTGGAGGCGAATTTAAACCGATTCAATCCACTACCGCCGCCACCGGGTTCGGATCTCTGCGGCCACCGTTTATGTGCACGTTCCGTCTATTTGGGAGGAGATAAATAAATTCCTCCTGACAACCCACCAGAGCGCACCGGTCGTCGGCAGCACAACAACGACGCCAACGACGTTGACCGGAGGGGTCAATTCAATGTTAGTTCCCTGCCAGGTCCCCCCGGAGCGGACGAGGCCGATCATGGTGATGGAGGACGGCTCAGGGTTGAAATATTGGGGACACGGGAGCCACGTACAGAGAGAGAGAGAGAGAATGAGAGAGCATAAAACCTGCACTTGGTTATGTGTGCGCTTATTGAATTGCCTTTCCGAACCCCGCGGAGATCAGTCAAAGATCGCGGTGGTCGGGTGGTAGCATAAAGCGCTGCACGTGAGACACGAGACTTCGACGGGGCGCAGTGGTGTTGGTGTGGCGGCCTGCGTGCAACACTGCACGAACACACGGGCAGACCACCGATGGCTGTGGTTTACGCGCATTCCAAACCCATGAGTACCATCACCCCGACAGGCCCAACCAACAAGCTACCATCAGAAACGGTTGGCTGCAATCGCAGCCACAGCGACTGACAGCAACTGACAGCATACCAATCGAGCACACCAGCTGAACGACACTTTTCCGCCTCGCTGGCTGTTGGCACGAGGTAATGAAACATGTGATCAAGCGAATTTAAAAACGATCTTCACCGGTCCAATCGCCTAGACAAATTTGCGCTGGCCAAACATCGCCATTCAAATCACAACTCGCTTGCCGTAATAGGGATCAATTACACCTTAAGGACATGGCTCATGGCTGGCGCGTCGGGGCTCAAGTTCCCTAACGTAAACACTCCTGGAAGACGAAACAACGTCAACGTGAAGAGCTCTCTCCATGGGAACGCAAAGTGAGCGTATTATGTTGTTTTTTTTCTTACATAACCTTTTTTCACACATTACCTCAGCCGTGCGTTCTAGAGTGTCCGCGTCGACGGATCGTTGCCGTGGCATGTTGTTATTATTTTTATTAGTACACCTTTCCTATCTCTTTCCCTCCCGGCATGCATCTTCTGGAGGGGTGCGTTACATACACACGGGCGCACCACAGAATACGGTCGACGGTAGCAAAGAAAGGAAGAGGGAAAGAAACCATCGCAAGCAAAGGCATGCTGTGGTAACGAGAACAGCCGTGCTAGGTTCTTGGACTCCCAATCTCTCTAGAGGCCCAATCGAGAACAAACATCTCAACAACACCGTGACCACCACAGGGAAAGGTCTTTCGGTGTGTTGGTGGTACATGTCGAATGTGAGGCAAAGACGACGATCGTGCCGCGTCGCGCCTGTCGAATGCGTCGACGACGTCGGTTTCTTCTTCCTCTTGGGCCTTTCCTTCAGCGGTAGACCGATCGCGGCGAGACCGTGTGACTTGGAACGGGCAAATGACGGCAACAAGGCATTCAAATGCGACACAGACATGCCGTTCTCCCTGGCCGGCCCCACTCTTGAGGAAGGCTTAATGTGGAGCCCGCCATTCGCAACAGAGGGTAAATCATCCGATCACGCAAGAGCGGGGAAAAGTGCAGTTTCGCTGACGACAAAAGTTGCCCGCGACGGCGGCGGCGACAGGTCGAATCGGGCTCGGGACCCAACGAGCCAGCGTTGGGTTTCTCCTTTTATGCGGAACAACACCGTGGCCCTACGCCATTTCCCTTCACAAGATGATCGATTTGCGCTGGGCTGCGCGGTGCCAATGGTAGGCTGACTGTTTTTTTTTTGTGCCGCACAGCGATAGCCTTCATCATGAGCCTGTTGTTAAGTGGGCAATGATATTTTAATTTATAGACATCCATCACACAAGCCAGTATCTTGGCGAAGGCTCCGCTCTACCCGCACCGTGTGTGAGTGTGTGATATGCGTTTTTCGGTTTGGCATGGCCCGTATGGCGACATTTTTTTTATTCTGACGGGGAACGCAAAGCAATTTTGCTATGTCAGCGTTTTAAAAGCCTCCCCCTGCTTGTTGACTGCGGCTCATAATGCTCCAACATCGTGGAATGTGTCACGCGCCGTGCTGCTGGCTGTTCGGCCCACTTCGTCCAGCACGCTTCTGACGACCGCCCAATGATTCACGGCGTGTTGATTCGAAATTTATGCGTTCGACGACGACGATGAGCCGTGAATCACCCCGAAAGCCATTCCCCGGGGGCGGATCATAGGCTCCTCTGCAGAAGAGACTTTGCATATTTTAAAACTTAACGATCGATTGATGAAATCCACCCGGGCCCCGGCGAAAAAAAGATGTAAAACGGCGAGAAGCGAGTTAAGAGGAAGAGGAACGTGCCGGGGCTTCGAGATACAACGAAAATCAAACGAAGACGAAAGGAAATACCTAATAACTCATCCGCGCGCGAACGCGAGCCTTCCCGAAACGCACTTCACGATCGATCCAGTCCAGCAGAACAAACAGCTTTCGGGCGGCCGTTCCCGTGTTCCCAGCACCGCCCCACCAATCTTCTTTGGCTTTCCCTTCGCTTGTCTGCGCTTCGCAACCGCGGTCATTTCCTGCACTTCTTCCCCGAGACTTGTGTGCTGTTCCTCTTCGGGTTTGTCTTACTCGATCACTTACCTGGGCGACGAGTCCCATCCTGCGCTGGTGCTGCGGGAACGAAGGACAGAACGAGAGAATGATAGAGGGCAGAGCAAGCCGCGATGGTAAAGATGATTCCTTGCTTCCGAGCCTGCGCTGAAATGGGCTCGGTTGGACGATCTTCGACATCTTCCATGTGCGCGGATCGCAACCGTTGCTGCTTCTTCTGCGCGGACGATTTTCCACTTCTGCTCCCACTGTCTGTGGGTTGTGGCGGGACAGGCGGGCCAGAATGGACGACGGCAAGAGAGAGGGAGCAAATTCAGGTTCAATGATTCATTCGGCATCCGTTTTCGTTTTTTCTTCATGTGGTCAGCTTATGAGACGTTCTCGCGGGGTGCAGTTTTCTGCGGCACAGGAAATGCGGGGTCAGAGATGGCTTTACGCGGCGCTTGTCGGTGCTAAAAAGGTGGGTGGCGAAGGAAAACTGGAGGAAGATTCACACGGAAATCCGATACGATCGCGAACTTCGTTGCGGTTCCTCCTCCCGTCAGCTTGTTGGGCGGGGACGGAAGAATGTCTTAGACAATCTCCTTGCCCTCCACCTTCTGCGCCAGATCGAAGATGATCTCCTTGTAGATCAGGGGATCGATGTTTTTGCCCAGCTGGTACAGAATAAACCAGTCTCCCAGCTGACACCGGGACGCTATCAGCTCCACATCCTCGTGGGCCGACAGCCGGGAACGGGCGCGCAGCATCAGCAGCCGCAGCCGCGGCATCATGATGACGGCCAAGCGATAGATCAGCGAGACGCCGGTCAGGATCGTGAGCAGGATAAACCAGAACCACAGGAACACGTAGATTTTCTCGTTGACGATGTTCAGCGGCAGCACACACAGCCCGTCGAACTTCTGCACGCTTCCGGACGGACCGTACTTGTGGAAAGTGCACTTGGTGACCTTCGGAAAGACGCGCGCCATCGGGTCACCGCGGTCCTCCGGTTCCATCTCCGTGAAGCGCACCACATCGCTACCGTACGTCGAAAACTCGCCGTCCAGGAAAAAGTCCATGAAGTAGATCTGACCGAGTACGTTGACAAAGTTCAGTGCCTCGCAGAAGAAGAAGCGGAAGGCGTAGAAGTTGTGGCCCTTGAAGTTGTCCGCAAAGTAGTCGACCAGGATCTTCTTGCGCTCCTTCGCCTCCTCGTTCATGATCGGCATGTTCAAGTCGAGCACCAGCATCTTGATGCGGCCACCTTCCCACGTTTTCCACAGATAGCGCGGCACGTAGAAGAGCATGGCCTGGAAGAAAAGCACGAAGCACACCCACTGGTAGTACTTGTGGTACTTCACCTCGTCGTGGCCTTCGACGTGGCTCCCGACGCCCGCTTGCACGACGTCCTTGCCGGCGATGCCGGTCAACCGGTTCGGGATGGTGAACGTCGAGTAAATCCAGCAATAGGTATCCATCACGTTCAGCGGAATCTCGTCGACGATGCAATCAATCGGATCGCCAATGTACTGGCGCGAGGTGACCAGCAGCGAGAAGGCGATCAGGACGACCACCGTGGCTTTGTAGTGCAGCCGGAATATGTTGTTATCGATGCACACTTGGTCTAGCTTCAGCAGACCCTTCACGGAGCCGAAAACATCAAACATGGTGCCGGCGATCAACGATCACTCGTGGGTAAAAGTCGGGGGTTAACGGGGTAAAAGTCCGGGCTAAATTGCCGTTATCGTCACAAGCCACGCACCGCGCTCAGCATAGCATAACACAAACACACGCAGTCACACGCGACGCCAAATCACTTTTTGTGTGGACCGATTGTTCTCACGCACACTAGCTCACAACCAACAGCGCACTTGCGGGGAAAGAAAGGCCTGGAAAACGCAGAAACGGGTAATTAATTAATTGGTTTGTGGCAACAGGAATGATGAAATTCACTGCAAGCGACATCAGATGACGCGGCGTCGCCTGTTAACTTTCTTCGGCACGGCGGAGCGAATAAAACCTATCGAGTGACGCTGCACCAAGTAAAGAGGTACAACATAAAGTATGGGAAGGAAAGCATAAGCATAGGAACACAGAACACAACACACAATAACAATAATAGCACCAACAACACAAATTTCGACCCGATTCAACCTACGAAAATCCCGAAAAAAGCCGATTCAAACTACGAGCACGAAAGAGCGAGAGAGAGAGACGACAACCGCTTTTGTGCATTTACCTCAAACCTGACTCTGCGTCCCCAGTCTCTGTTTTCGCCTTCACGGTCTCTCTCTGTATTTCTCTCTCGTTTCTCTGCGCTCTCTCTGGTTTCTCGGCCCGAGCGCACTATGGAAAATGTCTATCGAACCCGCGGACATAATTTATTCTGGGACGTTTCTATTGTTGACACTCACAAGCAATATCACACAAAGTTTGGATACACCTTAACACTGACTATTTTAGTGTGAAAAGAGTCATCTATCGAAAGTAAGTGCTTGTGGGAATCTTGAAACAAGTAATTATTACCATCCGAAACCCGGCGATTGTGCGTTCGTCGCTGGGTAACGAAATAATTGTGTTTTTCTAAAATAAATAAAAAAATATATAAATAATAAAAAATTCTTATTTCCTTTTTTATACACAGTCCGATTTTTCCTAGAATATTAATCCTATCGCGTTGACTCAGCCAACTTACAATATTCAATCTTAAACAAACTCAAACTTGAATAGACAATGAAAATTAAAGAGGTTCATCCTTCTTGGGAATTTTGGAGTGTCGTGCAAGTTGGTTTGAAAGATGGAAGGCTTTGGAAAAATAATTACGCTCGGGTTTACGCCTCGGCCGACCCGTAAACGTTTTGACAGAGGCGCAGCAGTTTGAAATTAATCTGTAATGCCAAAAACATTACGTTACGCCTCATGTAGCCCTCCAGAAACGGCAATATTTTCTTACATTGAAACAGCTATATTTTCTTGCATTGAAACAGCTATATTTTCGTACAATGAAAAAGGAATTATTCAGCTTCTGGGGGCCAAGTTCGCGCGCGAGTTTAAGTAATGATTTCGAATGATAATAAATCATCAACTAACATTATTTTTATTAATGACTTTTCGTACCATCATTTCGCTATCTTTGTAAACTAAATTTGAATGAATTTAATGTTATTTGTTCTTTTCGGTTTGCAGCAACAATAAGTTTGAAATTTGCTCCAAATTTTTTTCAACGAAGCAACAGTCATTACAATCAACTACAAAAAATGATAAACTGTTGTTAAAAAATGGTTAAATTGTTACTTGTAGCTATTTTCGGATGCCTATCAAATCGACCGCCAACCGTTTCCTCACAAGTGTTTATTTAGCTCGAATCGTCTTTAAAACCAAGTGCAGTTTCATGAATTATCTAACGGTGTATATGAAGATTATCGTTGGCTTTCGTTCGTTCGACACAACAATAAAAATAAACTGTGGAACCACTCGAACGCAATAATTTAATGCAATTAAACGTGCTAAAGCAAACGCGTACTCCTGGACTTTCGCAGCGAGTGAACCGATGGATGGTTGATTTATGCGATACAAATATTAGAATTCAAAAATACCCTTGCTATGGCCCTGATCCACAAGCCTTAGGAAATCTTTTTCCGAACCGCGGTGTAGCGTTCCATGTACGCGTCATAACCGGGCAACTCATTGAACTGCTTCGAGTTGAACAGGTTTCCGTCCACGCACAGATTACACACTTTCGAATCGCTGAGGATGCGAGAGTGAATGGCCGAAATTTGGAGACAGTTTTCTTCCAAACGCAACGTTTTCAGCTTCACGCAGTCGGCTATCGCTTCGGCCACTACGGTAATTTGATTTTGGTTCAGGTTCAGCTCCGTCACCTGCAGACCCTTCACTTCCGGAGGGACTTCCGTGATTTTGTTCCTCGAAAGATCGAGCAAATCGAGATGCTTCAGATCGCAGAACATGGTTGGAAACGTGTTGATCTGATTGTTGCTCAGGATGATGGATTTCAGGTGAACACAATTCGAAAGACTCCTTGGCACGCTCGTTAGCAGGTTATTCATCATGTTGAGAGTTTCTAGCTTCACCAGCGTTCCGACACAGTCTGGCACGACCGCGATCTTGTTCCCGCTTGCATTCAGGTGCTTGAGAATCGTAAACTTGGCGATGTCCTCCGGCAGAACGGTGAATCGATTTTCCGAAATATCCAACGTTCGCAGCACGTTCGGGAATGTCTTCAATGCCGAGGGGAACTCGTCCAGTCGCAGGAGTGATATTTTCAGTACACCCGTTTTCTTGGCGGTTTCAAAGTGTTGCTTAACCTGCTTGTTGCCCATCGTGATGATCTCAGCGGAAATTAGAAATTACCTACTTGGAGAAGAATTTTTCGTTTTTAATGTTGTTTGTTGTGATTTTGGAGAAAAACTCGATATCAGACATTTTGACAGCCATGACAGGAGCTCGATGAATAGGGCGTACAACTTACACCGGGTCGAAGCGATTTTCGTCAAACTTGTGTTTCTTACGAAATAACTCGCGAAGGCAATTACTGCATTTCGGCAATTACTGGGTTAAAATGTGCATCTCATAATGTGCTTATAGGCAATGCAATTTACTCTAGAACTGCGTTTTAAGGTAAAACAGGAAATTATCTCTTTCTTGAAAACGTGTAAACAAACATGGGATTGTCAAAGTGACGTTGACAAGTGTGCTCCATAGGTTTTTGTTGTTTTGTAATTATCTGAATTATCCGTCCTTCTCAAACCTTCGCAGGGTCGTCAAGAAGAATTTCCCGGCGATCGGCCGGTAATGCACTCTGTAACTCGGCTTATAACTTTGGAGTGGAAAAACATGTGATTAAAACATCTCGAAAGCGCACTTCTCCACTCGTATTACGGAACGATAAGCACACTGTGGCCACTCCGCAAGATGAGGTTCCTATCGCTGACATCGTTGTGCGGCGTCGCTTTTCTGTGCTATATTTTGCATTCCACGTATACACTCGTTTCGCTGTTTCGGGCCCCACAGTGTACACCGGGCACCGGATCGCCCTGCTATCGGTCGCAGCTGACCAAGGGCAAGTACTTGCAGCTTTCGCTGTACACATCGCCGTCGGCAAATCCTCCAAACGGCGCCAAGGTAGCTAAACTTGGCACCGTCAACCCCTTCGATCCATTCGTGGAACTCGAGAGGTAATTATTTTAACAGGTGACTCAATCAGAGCACATGTTAATCCCTTTTTTCGTTTAGATCATACACTTTTGCGCTGCCGAAGGAAACGCGTTCCAACGGGACACTGTATATGTTTGCCGTCTTGACGAAAGGGGCAAAGTCGCTTGAATGGGACGCGGTTCGAAGTCAGAGCACTTCGGTGATCAAGAAATTTACCCTCACGCATTACATGGTACCGAGGACGGCGACAATCAATCTGCTGAACGATAAGGTAAAGGAAAGGCGTAAAGATTAGCCCCTTTCCAAGGAGTAACCCCTTTCCCGGTTCTGTTTCTGTTTCTAGGTTGGTAGCAAAAAGCCGAACAGGCTCGCGAACCAGAAACGCATCGCTCACATTCGGCAGAATGTGTTTCTGCACATCATCACGGAGGATTTCTCTGTTTCGGCGCGAGACATGCCAGCCGAACTGGCACGCGATGTCCGGATTACACCGGACAACCTGGTGATGCCGATCATACGGAGCGATTTCTCGAAGGAAAAGCTGGCCGACCTGGTGGAGATTGATCCGGCGACGAAGGAGGCAACCATTACGATCCACTACGCACCGTGCTCGGCCGGAAAGATTAAAATGTTGGCACAAATCGAGCGCGCCATGTCGGACCTGATGGCGCTGGGTTTCAGCGAAAAAGACATAGACGAGGTACGTCGAATGGAACCCATTTTGGTGCTGTGCCCTCACGCTCTTTCGTTTGCAGGTAAAGTCCATTTTTTCCGACACCAACGTGTATCTGCTCTGCGGCACGATCGTCATTAGCAGTGTGCATGTAAGGATACTTTTTTGTATGGCCACGAGTGGATAATAATAACGGCTTTAATAACTATCGAAATGATTTCTTTTTTAGCTGCTGATTGATTTCCTGTCGTTTAAAAATGATATTCTGTTCTGGAAGCGTAAACGCCACTATGCGGGGCTATCGCTTCGGAGCACGCTCTGGCGTACGTTTAGCCACGTGATCATTTTCCTGTACCTATTGGATGAAGAAACGTCCCTCCTTATCCTCACACCGACCGGCATCGGCACCTTGATTGAGCTGTGGAAGGCCAAAAAGATCCTAAAGCTCGAAGTTAGCCTGCGAGGTGGCATTCGCGTTCGATCGGGCTACGATGGCAACGATGTGCCGAACTCGATCAAAACGGAAGAACGCAACACGCTTGAGTTGGACAAGGAAGCGATGCAGTACCTGAGCTACGTTCTGTATCCACTGTGCGTTGCGGGAGCCATTTATTCGCTTCTGTATCTTCCCCATAAGAGGTTAGGCTGTACAGCTGCGGTCCCTTGCGCAAACACTACATTTCCAATCTGCTTGCTTACAGTTGGTACTCGTGGACCATCAGTTCCATGGCGAACGGCGTTTACGCGTTCGGATTCCTATTTATGCTGCCGCAGCTCTTTATCAACTACAAACTGAAGTCCGTCGCCGCACTGCCGTGGCGTGTTTTCATGTACAAAGCGTTCAATACATTCATCGACGATGTGTTCGCGTTCATCATCACAATGCCAACGGCCCACCGGTTCGCCTGCTTCCGGGACGATATCGTGTTTCTGGTCTATCTCTACCAGCGCTGGTAAGTGCACCTTAGGTGGAGCGGAGCGAATGGCACACTTTAAAATTCCTTTCCATTCGGTAGGTTGTATCCGGTGGATAAGACGCGCATCGATGAAGACGAGCGAGTGCCTCTGCTCGACAAAGATCAAGACGCGGCCAGTAAAGAGAAGCAAAAGCGCGACAAGATTGGGAACAGTGATAGCAAAAAAGATAATTAAACCTACGAGTGTAGCATTTATCACGTTTTACACTTTCTGCAATACTACGCGTTAGGGAATCTAAGAATATGATCCGTTGTGATGCGTAATGCACGGGATAGGACAGTTAAAGTTCCTTCAACCTTCAAGTTTCACCGATGGCATTGTTTGTACACTGCCGGGGAAGAAAGAAAAACTGCACAAGACAATAATCGCTGGAATTTTTTATGTCTTTCGATTTTTCTGGCAATGCAAAGTCCTTTTGGCAGTATTTTGTTAAACATACATTCCATCCCAATTCGTTTTCCCTGAAAAGGTCTCACTAACGAGTTGGTTAACATGCTTCAGTTACAGAACCGTCCATATGCTATGTTTCCTCCTCAATAAATACTGTTGTGCACAATTTAGATCAACGCGACATATCAGAGAGTTTTTCTAGAGTTAATTTCCCTTCGAAACTAAATAAATCAATTATTCCGAAAAAATTGGCATTGTTGCCCGATGGTTATTTTTCGCGCATTACTTTGAAGCTTTAATTGTATTAAATCGTAACTTGATAACAATTTCCATCATTATTTGCCATAACTCTGGTCCAATCTGCATTTTCCTATTCTCATTACCTTCTATAATTTTCGAAATTCGTTCTGTGGCCAAGGTTGAACGCGAAGGACACAATAGCAAGCTTTTCGGAACAGCGTAATCTTAAATATACAAATTTCATAACAACAGGTTTTGCAATAACTTTTGCAGTTAATTTAAGGCACTTCGGGGATCTTTTGCAACAAAATGTAGACCTCATTTGTTTCAATGGGTCGTGGATCTAATGTAAATGTTTCACGTAGCCCATCACGGATTACATTTCAATCTGAACGGCGCAGATCGTTTATCAAACATTGTAATTCTCATGTTTGGGTACCAAATAGGAGGAATCGGGCAAAGAACAGGAAACGAACCGTGGGCCAGAGTTTTCACCAGACGCAGGCAAAACGCAGCGAACCAATTGATTCAATTCATCAATCCGTTCGTTCGGATGGTTGTCGGGAATGTGTTTGCGAGCATTTCTGCTTACGTTTGGCCGCCGTTCGAAACGGTTCTGAATAAATGGCAAAAGATACCGCGAATCAATCACTGATCGATGTGGAGCTCAATCGTTCGGTGTCCGAAAATGTTGCACTCGCTGATGGCTACTCTACTCTACTCCAGATGATAATCATCGTCCTTGCACTTCGAAGACTGGATCATCGTCAGGATTTTTTTTTTCGAGGGTGTCCTTAGGTGTCGATGAGTCTCGTAAGTAAAACTATGACCCAAAAGCAATACGGCAAACATAGTACTGCGTGCCAACATTAGAGATTCAAGTATTCCCAGTGAACAATTTTGAGAGCCCGAGGCTGCCCCTCACGAAGTGAGCATGAGACGCGTTCGATGGTTGCCGGGGAAAGAACG
>NC_071286.1:28724455-28851235 GCF_943735745.2 Anopheles bellator
GCGGACACTCGCTCGGTGCCTTGGGCTTCGGAGACCCTCGCAGCGATTGCTAGCACCGGCCGAGATATACGACCTGTTGAAGGGCACGATCTGGATCATCTGCAGTTACACTCTGCTGTACGTGGACACCAACATGCTGTACCATATGATTAAGAGCCAGTCGATCATTAAGCTGTACATTTTCTACAACATGCTTGAGGTCGGCGATCGGTTGCTTTCTGCCTGCCCACCGGCAGGCGGCAGGCGGCAGGCGCCTGCCAGTGGGCAAGCGCCTGCCAGTGGGCAGGCGGCAGGCGGCAGGCGCCTGCCAGTGGCCAGACCTTTTCTGATGCAATTACGATTTTTGAGCTGGTTTCTGCCTTAATCGTTGTCTCAGTTTGCTCCAAACCACTGTTTTCCTTATCTTTCTTTTTTGTTTTTTACGTTTCTCCTTCACCATATCATTGGCTTCTGGTACATTTCCTACGTTATTGACGTCTTCCTTTTCTTCTACGGTTTCAGTATGATCCAAAATATTGTCTTCAGGCTGATGGTTTCGTTGTTTTCGATTCTCCTTCTTACAAGGGGTGCGTTTTTAAGATCAATCGGTGTGACTACCGCGAACTGATCGGCATGGTGGCCGACGAGCTGGAGCAAGCGCATGAATCAATTTGTGAACCAATTTCAAACAAGTGCCAGTTAGTCGGTTGGACATGTTGGAATCAGCCATGGAAGCAACACTGTGTTGGTTTGCCTTAGCATTGTGCTTTTCGGTTAAAAAGCGAAAAAAGAACGTGCGAAGAAGTTACAGTGTCGAGGAAATGGCTTTTAAATGGCATCGTATGCCTCCGCCTTTTTATTGCGATCACTATATATTTTATTTTTTAGTTGCCAAAGACGTGGCAGACTTTCGTAAATTTTTATAAATTCAGTTAAACACTTTCGCGAACGTTGACGAAGCGTCCAAAATATAAATAAGAGGCCAAAACAAAACATCTACAAGTCTACCGACAAACTGGCACTTGTTTGAAGTTTGTTCAGATTTGTAGATCTGTGTCAGTGGCATTAATGACGTCTCCAAAGACGTCACTTACGCAGATATCGTTATCGTTATCGTAGCGTGTAGACCGGTCATAAGTTTAGTTGAAATCTTTTCACGTGAAACGTCAGATCGAAACTCTCCACACATTGGAGAGTCGCTTGGCAGTCACATTTTGTCAACAAACCCACCAAGTTACACAATAAAATCAAGTATCGTGAGTAAACCGGCTATTCGGCGTTTGGTGGATAGCAATGTACAAATACAAGGACCTCGCGAAACTTGGGACCACTTACTCGCGACGCATGAATTACTTATCGAACCGGATATTCGGTGAGGTCGCGAGGCCAACGAATTCACAGTCGATGAAAGTGGTAAAGATGTTCAGCGAAGAGCCGATTCACCAGCGGGATTACGTCGTCAACTGGTACCCGCGGCATGTTGAAACCCATCTGCTGGCGATGAAGTTGCGCGAGTACGGTCTATTCCGGGACGAGCATCAGGACTTCAAGGAAGAGATGAAACGGTTACGGGCCCTGCGTGGAAAGGCACCGCCGAAGAAGGGTGAAGGCAAGCGTGCGAAGAAGTAATGGCCATACAATGTGTTGCCTTGTTTAGGGGTTAACTTTATGCGTGGTGTAATCAATAAACAGTGGACACACATAAACGTCTGTTACACATCCGCCCATTTTATGCATCACTTAATGTAGTGTTCTACACTACACTTCTACTACTGTTCTACTCTCTGACCCAACGGAACAAATGACGAATTAAGACTTCAACTTCTTCTAAGAAAGCAACAACAGTATCTTCAATAGCATGGTCCTGTCTAGTTCTATACGTAATACGGCATAAATAGTTTAGTAAATACAAAATACAGCTTGCATCAATCCGACTCTGCCCGTCACTACCATCATCACATGGTAAACGCCGCTACATTACGGCAAAGCACGATTTTTCACAACCAGAGTGGATTGGGTTGGGCCTGGGTGGCCGGTGTGCCACCTGCACCGCCGGAGCCCGATCCGGAGCTACTGTACGTTCGGCTGTCCTTTCTACGCGGTGGCAGCTCGAAGTGCCACTCATCACCCTCTTCCGACTCGAATGAACCATTGGTTGCGACCGTCGGACTGCCATCCACCACGAGTGTTTCGTCAACAGCGCCCAACGCGTTGCTCGATTTATTCGAAACCATCCGCTTGAATGGTGGGTGCGCCTTGATGCCGAATGTTGTCGGGCGCTTTTTCGGCGAATCGGCCAACATCAACGACAGGAGTTTGTACTGAAAGCAGCGGTAAAGGAAGAAGCAACGGTAAATCATCAATCCACGTTTTCTTAGCACCCGAAACTTACCTCACACTGGTATTCCTGCTCAAAGCCATGAGGAAAAATGGTCTTTCGTACACTCTTTAGTGTGCCGATACGTTCCATTTCGGTGCCGAAGCTGACGAGTAGCTCGAACAAAATCAGCCCCAACGAGTATATGTCGACCTTGTAGTCGTACGGTAGTCCGCGCAGTTGTTCCGGCGACATATAGAGCTGCGTCCCGACTTGCCGCGTGTGCCGATCGCGCCCCATTGCTGGCATATTATTCTCACTGTCGTACTGCAGCTCGCCCGAGTCGGTGACGAGCCCAAAGTCACCGATCTTAATTTTGCCGTCGAGCGAAAAGAAAATATTACTGGGTTTCAGGTCACGGTGTATCAGGCCCTTCAGATGCACGTACTCGACGCCCGCAACGATCTGCTCGAAGATCGGTACGATCTTGTCACGCCGTGCTGGGAATCCGTTCAGACTGAGCCACTCCTTGAGTGACTGCTTGTGACACAATTGCATCTGAATGTAGAGATATATCTTGTTGCTTTGTGGCACGAGAGTAGAGGACGCATAGGAAGGCGGCTTCGAGGCGGTGTTGTTCTCTGGGTTCGACTCCTCATCCGTTGGCCTTTTGCGGACGTTTCCCGTGCTCGTGAGATCAAGTGAAAGCGGCCGTCGGTGTGTTTTGCGGAATGGATTTCGAGTACCGAACGGAACACCGTCCCCGTTCGGAGGCGCTGGTGGTGGAAGAGATGCGGAAACATCAATCGATACAGAATTATGGACCCCGTTGGCGGTGCCATTGCAAGATGGTTCTTTAAACACAATATCGAACGAATCATCGTTTTCATCAGTTCGATTCCAGCGTTTGGCGCAGCTTACTCCGGGCGATTTGGCACTCTCCGATGGCTCATGCTCCGATTGGGAGGATTCTGATGACTCGTCATTCAGCGGACCTGATGGTTGTGGGGATCCAACAGATTGTGCTGCATCTGCCCGGAACTCGATGAACGAGCAGCTCTCACTCTGCTCCATATGCCTCTCCCCACCCGTGATGATCCCATTCGATTCTGGAAAGTGAGGCATCCAAATGTGCGGATGAATAGCAGAGCAAACAGGACCTTTATTTACTCCAACAAATGGTGCTGAAAGTGATGCTGAGGTTGCTAAGGCTGCTGAAGGAGGGTGCGTATCGGTCGGTGTTTCAATGTCGATCGACGTCGACAGACAGTTCCGTTCGATCCACTCGCGATCGTGTCGCTCCTGCCATCCGGGTGGCGGTGTTTCGGTCCACGCATGAAAGTAGCGCACAATATTCTGATGCTCACTGTGTGCCAACGTTTTCACCTCGCGCATCACGCGATTCTTCGATTCCGGTTTGTTCGGCAGCGCGACACGTTTGATCGCATACCGACAATCGTCCAGCTTGTTGCGCACCTCAAATACCACTCCAAAGCCACCTTTACCGAGACACTGGACGAGATCGAAGTCTTCTCGAAATCGCGAAGTGAAGTTTTCCGGCAGAGCGATCGCTCCCTGTGAGCTCGATTCCGAAAGGCTGCGTGTCGAAGGCATGCGTATCGCGGGCAGCGGAAACTCTTCACGCGCTTCGACTGCCATCGAAATTGGTACCTCAATCTTTCGCTCGACCACCACCATCGCCGGGGGCTTTTCGATCCGCAGTTTTAGCACCATGTTAAACAGAAGTGCAGTAGTCACGGAGATGATCAGTATTTCTTTCCACCAGAACCACATGGAAATGATGATCACCTTCACTGGTACTTCAAACATGTCGTCGAGGTCGTCTTCTTCGCCCCTCGGCGGAAAGCTTGAACTGTTGTCTTTCGTGTGATCGTCACCATCGTGCTCACACCGCTGATCACGCAAGGTGGGATCATCGAAAACTAAGAAAAATCCATTTCCATTTATGTAGCTCGAAGCGTAAAGGACAGATCGCGCAATGGCCGTCGATTCGCCGTTATCATCCTGTGGTGCCGATGGTGTTCCGAGGGCCACGTCCTTTTCCTCGCCGGTCAATAAACCCGCCACTGTAGGGCTGGCCGGCAAGGGTTTCCACGGAATTGCCGGGAACTGGCCGTCTCCGTCCGTCAGTAGCGCCAACTCTTGACTCTTGCCTTCGCGCTCAGCCATCAGTGCACTCGATTCCTGAATGTAAAGCTGTTTGTCGTGCATTCCGATGTACAGGGATGGGTTAACCAGCGGAGGCACTTTATTACCACCTTCGCTGCCATCGTCACCACTTTCGCCTACGTTTCCATTCCACAGCCAATCGGTGCGATCAAACAGATCCACACCTTCCAACAGTCCATCCGATTTGTCCGACGATCGCCAAGCGCTCACGATCGGCACTTCGAACTTGTGCCTCCAGACAATCTCTCCCGGAGCGCTTTTTCGTATCGCACAAATTACACCCTCGGGAATGATTACCTTGAGTTCGAGATCCAGTGCGATCGGATTTGGCTCGCTCCGTTCCCGACCTCCGCGACACTCTTCGCTTCTCGTCCGTTCCAGTTCGTGGTGTCCGATGCTAAAGTTCCAGCGCTCGCTACCGGTGCGAGCTTCTACTGCCCGAACCGTCTGTGTTTGCCGCCGAATAATGATCACATCGTCCTCTACCGTGCCGTCGATCGTGCCATCGTCTCGTCCTGGTGGTCCGTACTTTGCTTCGCCCGTATGCTCCGTCGCTAGTTCGGTTGCATTTTTACATCCATGCATCGTGCAAAGGTAAAGCAGCCGACCAGTTTGCAGCGAAACGCCGTAAGATCGCGTTTCTTTGCCACCGGAAATGACGAGATCGTCCGAGAACTTGAACGAAGATTTCAGCATATCCTCCGCACTGAACGGTATCGGCTCGATGGAATCGCCGTCGAACTTGTACAGGCTGCCACCAAGCGACGGGATCATGCGGACCCATCGGCCATTGTTGGTCAGCTCTAGACGGTGAATGCTGGAGGAAAGCAGCGGCCCGGGACCGGTCTGAATGCTCCAGCGTTCGGTGCCCCCATTGAGCATGTCTAGGGCCGACAGTTTTCCGTCCAGTGTGGTTACGAACACCAATCTGCAAGCGGAAATGATACTATGCTAATATCTGATTCTATTAATGATGGATCCAAACAACCTTGAAGAAACGATGGATTAACATTGAAATAGAATAGCTCGAAAATCCGTAAACAAATGTTATCCATTGTTCATCGGACCTTGGTGCAACGACGCAAATGAAAAAAGAATTTGCCACCATGGCAGTTTATTATTGTACGCTCAATAGCTGATAAGAGTGCAATTTCGGGGAGATAAAGTTCAAACCGCGACCAACGTACGATGGATGACGCTAAACATGTGTAAGGTGTTTGGGTTTGAAATGTTTGGGTTTTCGTTCGTATCACACCAGTAGACATTTTGTTTCTCCCTTTCTCAGAAGTAGGGAACAAAGTTTGCTGTAGTAAAAGGCGCTATTTTTCTTGGCATGAGTCAGAAACAGACTCGGCAAACAACTATAGTCATTGTGTGTTCCCATGTTAAACAACCGTTGAGCCAACCTGCCCGTAGGTATTATTTTTTGCCATCTTGGGCATCGCGGTGCGCCTTATTTCGTACTTTTTTGTCAAAAAAACACGTTAGAAAAAAATTTCACGTTTCTCTCCCTTTAGTTTTAGAAATGCTAAATAGAATACAGGCCATGAAACAAATTGAACTATTTAAAGACTGATTGGTTAATCTAATTAGACCACCTTAATGTGGACCAGCGCAAAAACGTTCTTGGAGCAAATAAAGCCTAGGCTTTGAATTGTCAATGACGCAATATTGGCGTCTGATAAGGCGATGATTTCACCTGCCCGGTTGCAGGTCAAAAAAGAAGCCCTTAAATTTGATATTAAGGAATTGTATCTTAAGTGCGTTCTTTGATAGATCGATCGGCATTCGATCACCGTAAAAAACGCATTCCAAGTCACGTAGCCCAAAAGCGGTCTCTGGGCTTCGCAGAGGTGCTTTGGTTGGCAGTGTTTTTGGCGTTCGCTCCCTACCCCCGGATCGCTGCGATTCGAAACATGAACGATCATGTTGCGACATGCTGGAGCGAAAGGGTGGTTTGTGTGCTTACCCATCGCTAAGGTCACGCTGGCGGACTACATCTTCGTCGCAGTACGGAAGCTGCTCAACTGTGGCCGCACCATCATCGGTTGGTGACGGCGTTCCAGCGACTCCCGTGGCCACCGTGACGGCCGCGGCCAACAGGACGGCAGCCCAGAAGCACACGGCACGGCGAATCAAAGCAGAGCACGTAGACATGACGATACGCGTCCTCGTCGCCTACTGCCGCGAGTAGTTCATCAGTTGAATGTGGCGATCCTCGGCAACACTCGCCGCGGACTCATATTTCGTTGACCGCACGCACTTTTGGCCTAGCGATCGCTCATTAAGGAATATGCAGCAGGGCGCACTGTACGAAGATTGCTTGTTTTTCGAGCGCGGAAGCCGATTCACCGTCCGATACCTGCGGATTGACCGAATGCCACTGAAAAACATCCAACAGGGAGCTGTCAAGCGAACGAACGTGCAAAGGAATGTCCACTTGACGCTTTATGATGCCACGGGCAGCAGTGATTCGAAATGGGAATATATTGAGAATATGAGTGTTAAGATGTAAAAGTTGGGAGGATCGCTGGCTCTGTTTTGATTTATATTTTCCATTTTAATAAAACCAAACCAACAATGTCTTCCATGCGACAATGCGTGGTGGATTCGTTTCGATATCCAAGTGACAGCTTGGCGGTTTCGCGCGCAGCTGTCAAGCTCTCGGCTTTTGTAAACGGTTGCTTTGGTCGCTGGCAAAAGTGTATTCGTGACTCAGTTTGTGCACGCAGCGCCCAATTGTCGAAGGAATAATCGAAAACCTATGCTGCGATTGTTGGAAGCTCCGAGTCACAACGGTGCACAATTATCAACAGAATGAGTGCACCTTCGGTAAGCCACAAATCGGCGGATTCAGTTTCACGGCACAGCTTTTATCATTCCGCTGTCATGTTTCTTGCAGAATTCAAAGAGTGGCACATCGTCTGGCGGATCCACTGCCCCTAGCGGCCCCGTCTCGGTGCAGGAGTTCGTGATACGCGTGCCGAAAAACATGAAAAAGAAGTATCACGTCATGCGGTTTAATGCAACGCTCAATGTAGACTTTGCCCAGTGGCGCACGGTGAAGATGGAGCGGGAGAACAACCAGAAGGAATTCAAGGGTATTGAGGAGGTGATGCCTAAGTTCGGTGCCGGGTCGGAGTTTAATCGGGACGTGCGCGAAGAGGCACGCCGCAAGCGGTTCGGAATCATCTCGAAGAAGTACAAACCGGAAGCGCAACCGTGGATACTGAGGGCCGGTGGCAAAAGCGGCAAGATGTTCCGGGGCATCCGGGAGGGCGGTGTGGGCGAAAATGCGGCATTCTACGTGTTCACGCATGCACCGGACGGTGCGATCGAGGCGTATCCGCTGAACGAATGGTACAACTTTCAACCGATCAATCGCTACAAGGCCCTGTCGGCGGAAGAGGCCGAGCAAGAGTATGGGCGGCGCAAGCGAACGATGAACTACTTTTCGCTCATGTTCCGGAAGCGCCTGAAGAAGGGCGAGGACAACGAGGCAGACGACCAGGAGGAGACCAAGGGAAAGAAGGGCGAAGGGGGCAAGAGTAAGGACCTGAAGATCAGTGATATGGACGAGTGGATCGACTCGGACGATGTGTCGTCGTCGGGGGATGACGATGATGAAGGAAAACCGAAACAGAAGGACAGTGACGATGAGGCGAAGGACAAGAAGGCAAAGAACAAAAAGAAGGCGATGGCAGACAGCAAGAAGAAGAAGCGCGACGTGGACGAGGAAGCGTTCGAGGAGTCGGACGATGGCGATGAGGAGGGGCGCGAACTGGACTACATTTCGGACTCGAGCGACAGCGAATCCGATCACGATGCGAAGGTTGTGAAGGAAATGAAATCGGTCGCGGAAGAGGACGCACTCCGGAAGCTGCTAACGTCCGACGAAGACTCGGAAGAGAAAGAGAAACCGTCCGAGGAGGACGAGGAGAAAAAAGAGGACGAAAAGAATGGCAAATCAAAGGAGAAGGACAAGGATGGCAAGGAGAAGGACAGCAAGGAGGCCAAGAAGAAAAAGAAAGCCAAGAAGAACAAGAACAAAAAGTCCGAATCGGACAAGAAGGACTCGTCGACCGATTTCAGCTCGGACAGTTCCGATTCAGATGCGGCCGATGCAAAGAGCAAGAAGAAATTGAAAAAGGAAAAGGAAGGCGTTGGCTCCAACCTATCTAGCGCAAACAATTCCAGATCAGCGTCACCGAGTGTTGGGCAGCTGGATGCTAACAAGCGTAAGATGGCTGGATCGAACATGCCCTCGACGGATCTGACGGGGTCAGATAATAGTAATAGTCCGGTGTCGACGCCGGCCAAAAAAGTGAAGCTAGAATCGACCCCGTCGCTTCCACCGACGTTTGCGGGAATTGTGAACTCGAGCAGCAAAGAGTAAGTTTCCCGAACCGGTGGTGCTGGTGGTGCAGTAGTCGCGTAACCAGTATTTTACTCCATTTTTTACAGCGATTACGGCATTACGGAGGAAGCTGTCCGGCGATATCTGATGAGGAAACCGATGACCACGACGGAGCTGCTGACAAAATTTAAGAACAAGAAAACGGGTGTTTCGAGCGACAAGTTGGTAGAAACGATGACACAGATATTGAAGCGGATTAATCCGGTGAAGCAAACAATACAGGGCAAAATGTATCTTAGTATAAAGGTTGCCAAGTAGTCGCCTCTTGTGCAGCCATCTACCATCCGATTTCGCAACGCTGAAAACCCCATAAATAAATAAGTCTTATTCGTATAAAATGATACAGTTTATTGGATACTTCTTAGTATAAATTAATCTTATGCGATTACTTCCGCACCTCTTCCGTGCTGATGTTGTACTTCGCCTTGACCTGGTCCAGTTCGTCTTGCTTCTTGTCCAGATCGAGCTGTTTGAATGCCTTCGTCGATTGGTAGTACAACACTACCAGGTAGCGATTACAGACGTTGAAACCGGACAAGTGATCTCGAGCGTTCTTGGCGTCGAAAATGTCCTCATAAACAACGAAGGCAGTTCCGCGGGTTTCGGGTGTGTTGCCGCTGCGGGTTGATGGAATGTTATTAATATAGCTTAATGGTAGGGTTGAAATTTCTCACACAAAGGCACTCACACACGAATTTGTCGAATTGCACCGTACTTTCCGAATATATCGTACATTTCGTCGGAGGTAATCTTGTACGGAAGGTTTCGCACGTACAACACTCGATTCACCTCCGGTGGAAGTCGAACCTGGAGAATCAAAGGATATGGTAGTTTCGAGTGGTCGTGGTTCTCAGGCAATTCCCCGAACATACTTACATTATTTCTTTTCTGCATAGCAAGAGCCATTGTGTGGGAAAGTTTCTTTCGCGTCTATTCTGCCGAAAACACCAAACAAACCACGCAGATTTCGCACGTCGAAATGTTTTCGTTTACAGTTGTTTGACAGCTCTATCTCCGGCCGCGACGATTGTTCGCTTGTTTAGTACAACAGATTTAACGATTCGAATTATGTGCTTTTTATATTACTTGTACATTTTTTCAACGAAATACATGCATGTAGTCGGAACAATTGCTTAGATTTCATCAGAAAGAAACACAAGACTGTGTGTCCTGTTTAAAAGTGCTAGAAGCAACGTCATCCATGCGACCCGTTAGATCCATGGCATTGGCTGTAATAAAGATTTTGTCGTTTGAGAAGACCAACGCAGCCATAGTGCACTGGGCTGTCATTGTGCATTGTTAACGAGTTTTAGATTATTATTCCTCTTCCATCTGCAAGTGCTAATTGTTGTTTGGGCGGAAGAAAATGTTACAAAACTGGGCTTAAAATGTCTTCAATCGCGGTGTCTGTAGTTCTATGAGGGTTCCGTAACGTGCCCGAAGTGTTTTATGCGCAGTGCGAGCTCCAATATCTCAGCTATCCGCAATGTTTCGCAGCCGTAGTTGGTTCGGTGGTGGTTGGAACCGTCCCAAGAACCGTCTGTCGCTCGATCACCTAAAATATCTGTACAGCGTGCTGGAACGTAATACGACCGTCTCGGAGAGCAATCGTGGTCTGCTGGTGGAATCGTTGCGTTCGATTGCGGAAATTCTCATCTGGGGCGATCAGAATGATTCGTCCGTGTTCGAGTAAGTTCCGCCACAGGTTGTTCCTACTTCCGCCTTTCTCGGAAGTGTGTTCGATCGATGGCCACGCCTGTCTTTTGCTTTTAAACGGCACTCAACTCACTGCCATGTACGCTTTCGTAGCTTCTTCCTGGAGAAGAACATGCTCTCGTACTTCCTGCATATCATGCGCCAGAAAAGCGGAGGTTCCAGCTTCGTTTGCGTACAGCTCCTGCAAACGCTAAACATTCTGTTCGAAAACATACGAAACGAAACCTCTCTCTGTGAGTATCCCGCGGGGCAGAGCAACGCGCTGGGTAACCGAGAGTAACGTCACCGCTTGTTCATTTGCAGATTATTTGCTCAGCAATAATTTGGTCAACTCGATCATCGTCCACAAGTTTGACTTCTCCGACGAGGACGTGATGGGTTACTATATTCTGTTCCTGAAAACACTCAGCCTCAAGCTGAACACGCACACGATACACTTCTTCTACAACGAGCACACGAACGATTTTCCGCTTTACACGGAAGCGATCAAATTCTTCAACCACCCCGAGTCGATGGTTCGTATCGCGGTGCGTACGATCACACTGAACGTCTATCGGGTGCAGAATCCGAACATGCTGCAGTTCATACGGGACAAAACGGCCGCCCCGTACTTCAGCAATCTCGTTTGGTTCATTGGCAAGCACATCCTCGAGCTCGATGCGTGCGTACGAAATGACATTGAGTAAGTAAGCGGCCACCTTTGGGCGCTGGTGACCCAAGTGATAATCCGTTTCCGCCCCCGGTCTTTTCAACAGCCACCAATCGCAGCACCGACTGGCGAATCTCGTGGCGGAACACTTGGATCATCTTCACTACCTGAACGACATTCTCTGTCTCGATATTGCCGACCTGAATGCGGTGCTGACCGAGCATCTCCTGCACAAGCTGTTCGTGCCGTTGTACATATTCTCGCTCACACCATCGCCACCGATTTCGATGGCCGTCGTGACGCGTAATTTGGCGGCCGTCCTCAACAAGGTAGTCGATATTGACATCAAGGAGATGAACAATCCGCGTGTTGCCAGCGTCGTGGCACTGTTTCTGCTGTCCCTCGTCTTTCTGGTGATCACGCACCGCCCGCTGATCAATGCGCTCACGTGGGTCATCTTGAATGCCGATCACACCGTGTTCAAAGAAGGGGCCGCACAGGTGTTGAACGCTTACATCGATAACCGGGAGGTAGTGGCGCTCGGGTTCGGTCAACCGGTTGAAAGTTTGGAGGAAGCGCTAGAAAGTACAGTGGCGACGGGTTCAAGTTACGGAGCTGAACATGCGGGCGACGAAACGAATCCGAAAAGCCCAAAAAGTAGCAGCAGCAGTAGCGGCAACAGTGGTAACAGCAGCAACAGCAGCTCATCAGCCAACAATGAACCTCCTGTTTCGAGTAGGTTTGTGAATTCCATTTGATTACCTACACTATATTGGGTCGTCTTGCACCGTAGATTCCCCTAGTCCACCGACACTTTCCGAGGAGATCGAGAAGGTCAACATAACCGATGAGGAGAAGGAAAAGTTGCTGCTCAATGCGTACCGCACACCGGAGACGAATCGTCCCTTCCTCGACATGGTTCTATCGTCATTGGAGTGCGTCGAAAATGACTATCACGCACTGCTGGCGCTGTGTTTGCTGTACGCGTTGGCCAACAATAAAGGTAAGATGTGGTTAATGGGCAGAAAGCAATCGTAGTGATAAAACATGGAGAATCGGGACCTTTCATAATGTATTTAAAATCAGCAACTCATCATTAATGGCTGATCATACTCATCTATGCTTCCTGCTCACGCTTCTACTAACACGGCTGCGTACATTTTAACATTACATTAACTGGAATACTCTACCTTTGCTTGTAACTCGGACTACTTTCAACACTGCACACTGCCCATCTGCCCATATTGTCGTCTGTCGACCGTGTGTTTATGAACTTGTCGTGCCCGTGCAACGATCGCCCCATTTTCCGCTGCCGGTGCTGCTCTCCCGTAGACGGTTGGTTGATTTTCTTCGAATGTTGTTCATGCCTGTGTTTCACGCGTTTGATTTTCAAATGTTTTAACTTTATTTCGCTAAATTTAGTATAGCACACCAAGTACGCTCTGTTAACGCATTTTCCTGGGTGGCAAATTTCTATTGACCTTTTAAGCAGTTGGTGCGATCTTCTGTAAAGTTATGTAATTTAGAGGTAGTGAACGTCAAAGTGTGACTCTATATTAGATTTTTGCTACGTTTAACTGTTGTTTCCGTACTTTGCTTTTTTACATCATTGTTTGATTTGGGTGACTAATTGTTCTTCAAATGTCAGGTGTGAATTCCGAATGGCTGGAGATCGTGTTAAACCGTTCGTCGCCCGTTAACCGCACGCAGTACAATGTGATACTGATCGAGAAGTTGTTGCAGATCGTCAATATTTCCAGTCAACCATGTGAGTGCACCATTCATGTCAGCAGTACTGGAACTGATTCTGATGCATTTTCTGTTGTATTACACAACTTTAGCGTGTCGGATACGTTTGGTAACAACGGAACTAGGGCTGAAGCTTCTCGCGCAGATTATCGGGGCTGGCGAAGATTCGAGTGCTGTCCCGGAGGAATACCGACTGGCACTGAATCAGGCGCGCAATCAAGCGATGAATGTGTTGAAAAACTTCTACAAATCCGAAGACATATTTCTGGACCTATTCGAGGATGAGTAAGGCATAAAGGGACGGACATTCTGAAACGTTTCTGTGTTAACTCTTGTTCGTCACTTTACTTAGGTACAACGAGATGCTAAAATCGACGTTGAATGTGGAATTTCTTTGCAACGATTCCGCCATCCTGCTACCACCAACCGGAACACCCCTGACGGGGATCAGTTTCACGCGCCGGCTACCGTGTGGTGAGGTGGAAAAGGCTCGCCGTGCCATTCGTGTGTTCTTTCTGCTGCGACGCATGTGTCAGACGATTACCGACGAGCGGGAAACACTTCTTCCTCTAACCAATTCGGCTCAGTGTGTTCAGTTAGATAATGCACTCGATCTGAGTAAGTGTCGCGCCGGTTGGGGCCAGTTGCGGCCTGTCAGTGAATGGTCATTGATGGTGAATTTCTCTTCGCTTCGCAGATAATAGCGATCTGATCGCTTGCACCGTGGTGATGCGTGACGGAACCAAGTACCGTCGGTTTCTGGTGATGGATATTCTGCAGCTGATACTGGTCGAGCCGGACAGTAAACGGTTAGGTTGGGGTGTGGCCAAGTTCGTTGGCTTCTTGCAGGACGTTGAGGTGAACGGCGACAAGGAGGATTCGCGAAGTCTGCATTTGACCATCCACCGGGGAGGGGCCACCAATAACCGGACACCCATTCTGTCGGCCAAGTTCCTGTTCGATGATCACATCCGATGTATGGCAGCGAAGCAACGGCTTACGAAAGGGCGTAGCAAAGCACGCCAGAAGAAAATGTTTCAAATCGCCCAGCTGCTCGAAATTCCTGGTCAGCTGAGTGAGTCGGCGTTTCCCTCGCTTACGGGTGGTGCAACTGCTGGACCAGGATTGCGTCACGGTGGCAGTGGACGACGTCAAACAGGCGAGCACAGGCCACTGTTTTCCACCAGCAACCGTGTGCCAGGTGTTGCAGCCGCTTTGCGCCGAGACAGTATGCCCTCCGGAAGCGTCGTTAGTCGTGTACAGATCAGTGCGAGTCGCTCAACCGAAGGGTAAGGTTCCGCTGTAAGCGACCCATGCCAAAAGGTGGAGTATAAAATAATCAATTATTTTTTTAGCGAACCGACCGGTGCACGACGGAAGTTAGTAGTATCCGGAGCAGCACGTCGCGAAAGCAGCCAACCTATTGGCGTCTCTTCCAGCGCAATGAAATCGCGCGAATGTTCACGCAATCGCTCCGGAACTCCCCGGTCCCGGGAATCGAGTCCTCGCATTCCGAGACCTCGATCGGAAGAGATTCCTCTGGAAGATTTTCGTCGTTCGCAAAACTCCAGTCCTGTGTCACGCGGTTCCTCCAATAATGCTTCGCGTGCGCACACTCCGTCACGCCTCACGATGGAACCGCTGAGCGTGGCCACCGTAAGTGGCAGTGGTGGTGGTGGTCTTGGCATTACGAACGCAAATGGCAGTGGTAACATCCTTACCGTAACCCTTAAGGATCAGCAGATTCCCATCTCTTTTCCGGTGGCTAGTGCTGCTGCTGGTGTTAGTGGAGCGACAGCACCAGCAACAGGGTCCACCGCCCTTCCAACCTCGACTGCGGTTCCGCCGGAGGAACTAAGCCCGACGTCGGAAGAAACGTCGTTTATTGCGAACGAGGAGCGACAAAAGAAGCGTGGTGTAGTCGAAACTGTGTAAACCGGCGAAGCTTACACAAAGATGGTTTCTTCTTCTTTTGTATTGATTTTCGTTGTTATGCCGAGTACGTTTTATTGTTGAGATTTTAAATGTTTTTTTAGTAATAAATCATACATTGTGGATGTGTATAAAGGATAAATACGGTGGAAATTGTTTCTAAGTTTGACGGAAGGGGGTTTTGCTTGAGAGATTTCTACAAATGCTCTGGCTTGTTAACCTTTATCACTCTTCAAGCAGTGATGACCAGCGCCACGTAACCAACAATCCGCTTTTTTATCGGTTGGGCCCATTTCCGAGGAGCGTTCGGCCGGCCAGTTCAACGTCTTTTCCTGTGTTTTCTTTCAATATTTAAATTTCAACCACTCCGACGAGTGAAATATTTCAACAAACGCCTCTGTGAAGCGTTACCAGCGTTACCGCTGTTTCGCGAAACGTTGATTTGACACAACTGTCAATTTGGAGCGTTTCGCTGCACGCTTCCCCGCTTCGTGCGCGCCATTTGTTCTTGTTCACTTCACACCCGGCAAATTTGCGTTGCGAACGAGCATTGTTTCGGCGGAAAAGTTGGCTAAAACGGTGGCCATTGGTTTCGATTGAACATTGTGAAGTGCTCATTTTATCCGTTTCATCGTTCATCGTGCGTGAAGTTCGTAAGCGAGCGTAAGTAGGTGTATTTTCTGTTGTCTACAACAGCGACGTCCGTCACGGCTTTTGACCGACTAGAAGCTGTTGATATCCGGCGGACCGGACGCGTCTGTTGTAAAATATAACGGATTCTTTATATTTTTAGTCCGAAGAACATAACCGGCGGTCGGAAAAATACGCCAAGTCTGTAGGTAAGCTGCCAGAAGCTAGAATGTAGTAGCGGAACATGGTAACAATATCGTTATTTGTTTCGGAATTTGTCGTAAGAAGCGAGGTTACCAGATGCGTGCAGATTTAAACACTGCCGCTCACTGTTTGAAAGTTCCAAACAGATTCATCTGAAGCATCGCTTGGGATTGCGGAACACTATGATGTGGCCGTGATATGATTTGAGATAAGTCTATTAACACCGCCGCCCTGCCGTCAGTGGTGTACTGTAGGAGTTTATTTGTATAATTAATATGTTTTGTATATGTATATATAGAGAATCTGCTTTGTTCCACTTCTCGTTATGTTTCACTTACACGTTATAAGGCAAAGCTTTTACATAAACTAACGTCGATAGTGTTCCGCTATGGATGCTTTCCTTCGTTTCGCCGTAAGCCTCGCGCTGGGCGCCCACGGGTGGCGTTTGCTCCTTCATGCAAGCGCATAAGTAGCGAAATCATAACGGATACCTGTATATTTCTACTTCGCCGGCAATGAAAGCATTGCGATAAGAGAGTGGATTAAATTTTCGATTTAAGCTTCAAAACTTTCCACTAGTTTAGAAGAGAGTTCTTCTTTAGTTTTTAAGCGTGTCCGTGTAGAAGGGTGGTGTATATGTTTTAGATAGGTTAGTACAGTCTGTGGGCGCTTCTTATGGTTTAGAGTTTTCTTTAACTATCTCCGGTCCCTTGCAAAAACCGGCACCAGCCGGTCCGGCAACATCCCGATAAAATACGTATCATATATAGGTTTCAAACTTAACAAATCATCGTTCCATTAAAAGTGTTGTCACCTAACCTGCTTACTTGCGCAGAGTTCTTAGTTTTAAGGACAAAAGCAAAATGGGTTAAAATGCAGAGTTTTGAAGGGTTTTTTTGTTTGGTTTCAACCATAGAATTGTTTCGTAAGTGAATACTGATATTCAGAAGCCTTCCGCAAAATTTGCGCATAATCCTGAACCTTAGTTGTGGGTTTTTCGTGATGTAAAATTAGAATGGACCACTCCAACTGATTTTGGATGTTACCTTCCGTTTCGATGTTGTCCCTCCGCTTCCACGCACCGATGTTGCGATATTGTTTGCGAGTCTGGGAAAAGTGACAAATTTCCGAATGTTTTGTTTGCTGTTTCGCATTGCTACAGTTTGAGTAAAGTACAGGAAAAGTCTTTCTCTAGAGCGCGCCCTCAGTGCGCAACGTCAAGCCACTACGAGTTGGAGAAATGAGACCTGAAGCTATCTAATATCTAATTTGTTTGGTAGCAGCGTGTGGTATCAGCCAAAACTTTCTACTAGAATAAACTTGTCCTGTTCTCATCTTCTGTCGTTCGTGCCACGGATCGATGTAAAGAGTTGAGAAGCAAAGGGATGGGCACAGGAAACGCGAAAGCCTAACCATAAGACGCTGGTTATCGATGTAAGAGATGCTACATTATTACGGATTCGCTACTTTTTGGAAACACGTCCCCTTACCGACGACGCGGACTAGTAGAGGAGGTCGTTTGCGCGTTTGATTAATGGCCGAATTTTATCACAAATAATTTCGTTACGATTTGGACTACTCTCTCCTTTTTTGATTGTTGTAATGAAATGATTTATGAAGCTCATTGAGAACGGGCCGCGGTCCCGCTTTTCCTCTGCTGGGCACACCGGAGTGATTTTATATCGAGCCGCGCAGCTTGCTAGTTGACATTGTAGACCGCGACCTTGTTGAATTTGATTTGGAATCATCAAATCATCGCCGACAACGGGTTGAAGCGCATAATCTTCGACAGCAGAATCCACAGGAACGAGGTGAAGGTGCACAGGACGACACCGCCCCAGCCGAGCTCCAGGCTCCAGGCGGTGACGAAGATGCGTGCGCCCAGAAACTTCGATGCCGCCCGTGCCGTCCCCTTGATCGCCACCACACCGTCGATGGTCCCATCGAAGTCGCTGTCGAGCAGCGGCCGTCCCTGTTGTCGCTTGAAGTGTATTATCATCAGCGTGAAAAGCGCAAAGAGGGCTGCAGGAAGAGGTGGAACCGGAATCGATTATTCATACCCAGCAGCCGGATCAGATGATCCGGGAGGGAAAGTGTTTGGAATTGCTTCGAATCAATCACGTTCCGCTAGGTAATGGTCCGCACATTAATCATACATCTGGAACCGGGGCCCCGCACTGAATGAGACCTCTTCTTGTTGCGATCTATGCGAAAGGCTGTTGGTTTTTCGAAAAATTGTCACCCTTAGCTGCAAAGGGATCAGCAACATGGGTGCTTTTGGTTGCGTGACCTCACTAGAAAGAGCACGCTAATGTGCCATGTGTGTATCTGTGTGTTTCAGCCTTGATCGGCAGCCGCCAAGGAATAGAAAATGTCATTTTCTATTTTCATCGCACACACGAGCCCTTCTAGTCGAGAGGGAAGTAATGTGCGGCAGGACGCAGCCTGGAGGCGGATTATTGAAATGCCGTCGTGCATCTTCGCCTTCGTGACAGGCGAAGGCTTCGCGGAACCACACGATGGATACTGTGAGCCTGGCGCACCAGGCGCCCGTCGGGGCAAGACACACGCCGTGTCGAAATGTAAGCGAGCAACAGATCGATTTTCCATAGCATCGTCCTAGGATTAGCGTGCTGACCGGCGGTTGTGGCCCGATTGGGTAGTTCCTAGTATCGCATGCCACATTCACTCGCAATTTGCGTCGATCTGTGTCTAGCAATTGACGGGGAAGGTGGATTATGGTGGCAACACGCGAAACAGTTAACATGTCAGGGTGCTCGAGAGAGTCTTCGAAAACATGGCCTATGAATTGTTTAAGACCCGAGAGGGTTTAGTGTTTTTTTCGGCGCTAGCTCTGGTCTGCACAAAATTGTATTAATAATGCATCGTACCGCAACGCGACGCACAAGAAAACGAGGTTCAAAGATACCTGGCGTATGGCTTAAGTATCCTAACCAGTTTCGTGCAACAGTAGTCTTATTGTAGGCCAATGTGGGTTACGGGGAGTACGGAAGTAATCTGAAGCATCACTACTTACCAGCTAACAGGTACATCACACCGGTCACCAGCACCGCACTGATCTGCCGCTGGCAGACGCCGAAAGCACCCACCAGTGCCGCACTGCCGAGTATGATGAGACACACCAGCGAGCAGGATATCGACAGGTTCTGCATTCCTGTTGGTTGGTTCCAGTGTTGAAAGAGTCCCAAAAAAGGTCAAACCAAGAGAAGGAGCATTGAAACGAATGTTTAGTAGTTTTCTTCCATTTTCCGGCCCCGGAAGCCGTCCGCAGTTGGGAACCACTTTCTCGCTGAAGCATTTTAAGAGTGGAAAAAAGAGTTTTAAGAGAAAAAGAATAGAACAGCGGAAGCGGAAAGCGCGGCCATACCCAAGGGGGAAAGCACTGTTATGCCCTCGCCGAGTTGCACTAAAATGGCAAACGAAAATGTTGTCCCCTTGGGGCCAAAGTAGTAGATGCGCCTGTAAACAAGATGCGCGAACCAAAAACGGTGAAGCTGCTGCTGGCGGGCATGATGAGCATCGCTGTTGCGGTGCACTGCAAAGCAACGGAACTCGTGGTCGGTCGGGTTGATGAATGTTTGGCAGTGGCAGGCAAGCGAATCAACCGTGCCCAGATACATCGTCAGGAGACGGAAGGTGCGGTGTCCTGATCGATGATGACTGCGGTATGCCGTGGTGAACGGGCGGGTGGTGAACGTAAAACACAGTCTCGTCAGAATCAAGCAGTAGAGCTTCTTTTATTGTGCATCTGGGACCGACCACTATTGCTGGCGGCCGGCCGATTTTCTACAGGCGGTTGCTTATTTGCATAGAGCGAAACTCAACACAGCATTTTCAAGCAAACTTGATCCTGATCGATTCTTGCTTAGAATGAATGTTTCAAATTTTGTGCACAAACTAATGATAAGCGTACGATGTGGTGCGAGGCTCAAACTATTTACAACTTTAATTACAATCTTTTTACAAAATATTCAAAGGGGCTAATAAAATATGTTCTCTTGAAGATGGCGGTACCCATCGTGTTAAGGTTGCACGGAGCTAAACCAATTCAGATTCTCGTGCCTTCTTGGTAGAATCGAAAACTGATCGAAATCTTTTTGATCAAATATGACGCTACTAGAGGTCTGTGAAGGGTAATTGGAATAGACAGACATTGAAAGACAGAGAGAGAAAGTAAGATGGTTCGGGAGGACAATAAACAAACGCCAAGTTGTACCTACTTAAATGCGGATGTAAGGAGGCCTGGGACTCACTGTGTTGCCAATCGGCCCTGGCGTCCTCGTCGTTGCCCTGGGCGCTCTCCATCGTGCCGGCCAGATAGTTGACGCACTGTTCAACCTGCGGGAAGCCATCCTTCGACATGGTGCGTATGTCGTCCGCCGTCAGATCGATGCAAAGCGTCCAGATGCCACCGTTCATCGGCACCAGAAATACGCCGGCACGGTCATCCGTGACGGCCGGCGGTCGGAGCGTGGTTGGTCCCGGCACATGGTGGTGCGGTTTGTGGTGCACATTTGGCAACCCTACTGTCGTCGGAACTAGTACAGAAGAGCGCACCTTGAGCACCGCTGGCCGTTTCATTTTCAAAATGTTTGGCTCTTACCTTTCCCTTTTAGCGGAATCTTGGCAGCCCGACCGTCGAGGTACCAGTGCAGCTCGATGGCGGTCTCGTTGCTGATCCGGTCCAGGCTGCTGCGGTCCCAGGACACGTGCTCCCAGTGGTCGGTCATGATGGCGGCACAAAGCATGGCGGTCGCGCTCGAGGTCATGAGCAGCGTGAGAAAGAGGAACAGTATCGGTGGCGGTATCGAGGAACAGCAACCGCCGCCACCGTTACCGGATGGCGTTTGCTGGTGATGGTGGCTGAGTCCGCCTGTGGTGGTGGTGGTGGTGGTCGCTACCCCACCCTGGCCCCCTGTGGCCATCACAGTGGTAGTGGCCGGCGGTTGCTGCATTGACGTGCCGAAGCTGTAGTGTTGATAATAGTAGCAACTGTCGATGCTGGGCGATTTCTCCGGTGGTCCTGACGCGCGATAGCCGCTCGCTAGATGCTGGTAGTCACTGTTCGAGGCGTTCGTAGCCGAGTAGCCGAGCAGACTGTTGTTGTTGGTGTCATTGGTCGGACAGTTTACACCGGGCAGCAGGGCATCGTAGTCGTACTGCAGATACCCGTGCTGCCGGCGGTACGTCGAAGACTGATATTGCGTTGCATTCGCTGTGCCACCACCACCGCCACCACTGCCACCCGCCAGACCTACCGCACCCTGTGCCGGATAGCGATAGTAGGAATTGTTCCGATGGATCACCGGCCAGCTACGGGTGGTGGACTTGTTCTTGGAGTAACTGTTCGCCGTGATGGTGGTGTTGGCGGCCGTCGTCGTCGCGGACGTCGTTCCCTCGTGTGCGCCAACGTCCACGACCGGGGTGTTGGTGTCGCTGGGCCCTTCGCACCGGTCACTTTGACCAGGCGGTGCGGTTTGCTTCTCGGCGTTCGTGTCGGCGTGTGGCGCGATCTTGCTATCGGTGGTCGGCAGATCGGGGAAAAGCTCCTGGTCCGGGGGTACGGTCCCCGCTTGGTTGGTGGATTGGTTCGGTGTTGAGGGTAGCGGTGGCGGCGGCTGTGTATTCGTCGGTGGAGAAGGAGCAGCAGCAACGACTGACGGTGGTTTCTGTTTGGGAATGATGTAGGTTGTTATCGTGGACGCTTCCGGCAGGCAACCGGTAGTTACGGTGTACTTGCAGCCGGCACCCCGTTCGGTTTGCACGAGTCATAAATCGGTGCCCCGTTTCTTCATTTTGGCGCCTCGGTGGTCGGTCGGGATATTTACGTTTGTCGAACCCTTTCGGGTGGGCTCTTCGAACGCACCCGATGCCGTCGGTCAGGTGCGGTGGTATTGTAGCAATACTGCACCAAATGTATCTGTAGTGCTAAGGGGACAGTCCGTAAAAAGCACGAACGCACGTTAGAAGGGAGGGTTTAAAACAAATACGAAAATGATCAAAGAATTTAGAAAATAGAGTGGACAGTTCATTCATCACTGATCAGCGCACTGTTGGAGGATAAGGAAATTCAATTCAATTTACAGCACACTCGCGACAACCACTGGCATTAGCTTTTCGATGCAATTAGGGTAATGTGCACTGGTGTCGGTATCGCGTGCCGCTTGGCTCAACCTTTCGGTTATCATTCACTCGCATCGCCCGGCAGCACCGGTTTATGTTTGAGCTTTGAGACCCCACGGCGCATCGTCTCGACCAGTCACTCGGTCGGCCAGAGATCGCTACTTTCGGTTCCCCGGCGACGATACGATGTCATGTTTTGGCGCCAGGCGGCTTCCGTTGGATACTTGGGCAGGCGGAACGGGCGAGCACTGGCTGTGAACGTGCTCTGCCAGACGCAGCAAGTCATTCACGATCCTTCTGCAAACCCTGGACCGAGACTGAAAGACGTCACCCAGACGGACTCGGGCGCTGTGCGATGGAGGCGCATGGTACGATAATGGGATTGCGATAAGGTCGCTCGAAACACCCGACGATCTTGGGTTAGGATGCAAAACAACCGGTCTTGGGACGTGGCCGCGCTCCGTGAGGCTTGATAGGTGACAGGATAGATTTATCCTAATTAACATTGTGTTCGTAGCGCGCCTCTAATGTGGCACGCCGACCGACGGAGTGCCGTGAACCATCGTGCTGTAAAACGAATCTAATCCAGCGCGCAAAGTGTCAGACTCTCCACACTTAATGGGTTCGTGTAATCAGAATCCTTAATTAATATATGCTCGCCTGTTTCGGTGTGCGGCTCCTCGAATTGGCGAAGAAGTGTTTAAAGCCAGCAAGAGGCGAGCATTAAACGATAGTTTAAAGCTAATTAAAAGCAATACCCACAATTGGTATTGGTGGCAAGATCGCGTTTAGTTTGCCGTGTCGGAGCATTTTGGAAGCTAACAATTTAGCGAACATGATGCTGCCGCTGAGATTTGTGAAACGTTCCCGTCGACTTACACGTTTGGATGGAATATATTTGTATGTCAGATAATATACCGCAACGCTTTTGGAAACAGAGCCTCCGGCCCAATCTTCTCGGTTGCCTCGAGTAGAGATTTGCATATTATTTATCCTCTGGCGAATAATTTTGACCCAAAGCGAATTAAACATCCAGCGACAAGGCCCGGGCGCAGTCAGGAATGTTTGTAATTATTATGCATTGAATATTCCGTAATGTGTGGCGCCGTTGGGAGGTAGATCAGATCAGCGATTTGAGTTGGTTCCGTGAAAATGACGATTTGTATTCATGTTTTGTTTTGTTTCGGAGCCCCATTCGCGACCGCTCAGGCTTACATCGCGTTGTTATTGTTGCTTATGTGTCCCGCGGCGACGGCTTGTTGTTGTTGTGCGCAGTTCCTTCGGCCACATCATATTCTATCTGCCCCGGGGGTGGCCGCATTTGTGCGCCGACTGTTCGCTATGCAAATTGGCACGTTAATTAATTTGAATATTAAAATGCTGCCGCCCGAAACCGGTGCGCGCCGAATGCGTTCTCTCGTGCGTGAAAATTGTGTTATTCCGCGCGCGCGCGCGTCTGGCGCTGCGAACGCAATGTGTTTGGCAGCGCCAATCGTGCGTGAAAGCGGTCCGTTAAGGCGTATGCCGGGTTTATGCTTTAGCTGACGAGCGTTGTGTGAAGCCAGCCGCCACCACGCTCTGCGCTAATTATTCATTGCGTTATGCAATTGTCAACCCATTAAATTTAATCTCGGTTTCGATGCGATGCTCGGTCGGTGTATGTGGTGTGCGTATGCTTTTTGTGAGGACATTACCATCAATAATGAATAAGTCAACACTTCGCATAGAAAGTGGAAAAAGGTCCCAAAAAAGCCGAGTTAAAAGTTAGCATCAATGGCGGGAATGAACTGTGGCGTCGCTCCATCGTCGTCTTAATTGGATTGGCTCTCGTGAATTGTTTCCATCTCATTTGCCCGCTTTTTCCAGTGTCCTTTTGTCGACCCCGTTGGTCCAATGGCTTCAGATTTGGGTTCCAAATATAAGATAGAAGTCGATGCGCTCTTGAAGTCCTCGTGTGGAAGCTTCCACGGTGACCTCACGGGGAGACGAGCGTGTGTGTTCACCATCTCTCGTGTCCCGGATGGCTTTCGTGGATCCCACACTCGCGGTCCGTTTTGCAGGGGTATTTATTTTATTACAAAAAATCCGTGTAAGCTGTTTACTGACATTTACTGAGTTCTCACAGCTGCCACCGTGGGGCATGATTCGCCTCTGCAGTGGAGCCTCTTTCGCCTCTGTGTGGGACGACCGGTAAGGTTGCATGCTGCTCCCGCGTCGAGAGGAGAATCTCTTGGCTGCTGTCAACCTTTATGTGTGCTGACCGGCGGCCACTAGCTAGGATAAGCCCAAATGGGCGAATGTCAATTTGTTTGAGGAGGCTGGCTAAGGATGGAATAAAGTGGCTTAGATTGCGAGTGGGGCGGAATCCTTTCCTAAAATCCGCTAGTATTTGCCGTACTGGCCCCATCGGTCCATTAGTGCGTATGGCGCTTACTTGAGAGAGGGTTTTACTTCTTCTGGGCTGTGCCTAACAAAGCGGGCGTGATGCTCTAGGCGGCCTCCAGAGTGCTGTCGTAATAAATACTGAGTCAATAAAAAAGCGGCACAGTCTTCCACCGGAGCCGGTTTGTGTTAGCTAAAAGAAAACCCATCCATTTTGTAGCTAGGGACCACCGTACCGTGCAAGGGGCCGCGCCGGCCATCAGTTAAAACTAACTTTAGTTTTTGCGTTCGTATTAACCAGCCTATTATGGAGATTACATTACGCGCTTCTGTGTTTGTCGAGTGTCGTCGCCACGCTGTCGTCGGCCATTTGATATGGCAATTTTCGTCGATAGAGATTTTCAATGACTATGGATCGCAGCGGAGAATATATTTAAATTGATCCAATGAAAAATAGAAGAATGAATGTGACAATGTTATGAAATGTTACCACGCAAACACTAGTATTGCCAGAAAGGTTGCGGATTCATTAAAATAGCTTAGCCAAGAGCTATTTTTTATCGCCAATGAACCAACCGCCAACGAAATATGAAGTATGAGCGCAATTCACAGTTTAGTTCCATCAGCGACTATTAAACTCCCGAAGGTGCGCCAGTTATAATAATTACATAAAGTTTACTGCTCTCGTTTTGTGCCGCGATACAAACTTGGCAGCAGCTCCCTCACGGATTAACAATTCATTCTCGAGCCAAATTTTTTCCGAATGGCTACGGCTTGCTGGCGCGATTTTTGGCCTTGCCAGCGAACGAGAACCCCGGGGGACGGATATCCTTGCTCTCGGTTTCGATTGCGTGTCACCCGTGTATATGTCCAGACAGTGTGGTCTAGTAGACGAACCCCGGTCCCTGCCGTGACCTTCACTCCGCGGCCCGGCCCCGTAAGTGGCCTCTTCGGGCATGGTGAACCGAAACCGCTTTAAGGTGGACGAGTTTTTGCTGTGTCGAGCGCGCGTAGCACAGGAATCGTTTGCAAATCGTTAGCCATCTTCCTTGACCCGTAAAAATCAACGACCTACAGGGCAGACCGGTCGACGACAAGGAAGGATTATGGGTGGCAGATAGTTTGGCCATCGGTACGCTGGTAGTGTTATTATCAGGTATGCTAATGGCGTGTTCCGCCACGGGAAACGAGAATGGACACTCTCGCGTGCTGGTCTGCCGGTGTGGTCCTCGTCCCTCGCTCATTCACACAGAAACTATCGAAAGGGAAAGCCATGAAACAATCGTTACACAGCGGCGAGGGATTTGATTTATAGATGGCGGCGGACATCGCGGACAGCAACAACAGCGCGCCCCATTTCGTATGGATGTGATGACGTTGCTCGAGATATAGAAGTTTGATTTCGAAGACCGGGAAACTTTTGCCCCGAGAATTTCGTGAAACCCGCGTGGCGATCAGGTCGAACAGACAGGTTACGAAGGTATTACTAACTTACTCAGTAATGGCGCTCAGATTAATGTTGCTTTCAGACCGAAGTTTGTTGATAAACTTTCATCAAACGGCGATTATCGTCGATGTAGTGGTTGGTCCGGTAAAGATGCGAAGATATTGTCGTTCCCGGTGTTTGCGGGTTGCTCTCAGGTTCTGCTTGAAGGGGTGATTTTGGGAAAAACTAGCCACGAGAGATCGGGAAAGGAATGTTACACTTTTTTGCTCTCTTTTTAACTTAGTACAGGAAATTGGTTTTCTTCACTTCAGCGAATAAGTACACTTAAAACTGTAAAGAAACGGCCAGAGCTACTGTTAGCGCTCCAAACAACTAGTAACAGTGCATCCTCACTAGGAATAATTATGCAATCCCATGGGGTCACACTGGGTCCGCACGGTTAATAGCTATGACGTCTATCACTGTTTAATAGTAGACCCACGGCAGAACCTTATTCTGCGGCAGTAAGCTATCATTCGCTACAAAGGACCTCGGAAGTGAACATGCATAACACTGCACCGCACCGATCATGAACATTGTGTGGCCATAATGGCGCACAAAAGTGTGTCGATGTTGTAAATTGCTCATGGTTTTTGTGTGTCTAGCACTCCATGATGTCGTCGTCTGTTCTACGCTTCGGCAGTATACTGATAGAATCAATTTAAATTTTACCCTCCGATGGCCAATGCACCTCTGTGGGATGGGGGCTGAGTAATTTTAAAAATCACCATTATTCGAACGAAACTTCAACTTTAAACTCCTGCACTGCTGCATATCAAGCTCCGCTTTTGCTTGCATGCGTGTTATGAAACGGTCACAAAGACCCACGGCACACTGCGATGGTTAACTGCAGTGGAGCAGAATTACTTTTCCTTCTTGACAGTAGCACCTTCCTCGGGACTTCTTCCCGTGAGAAGGATTCCGCTTCCTTCGACTACGGATTCTATGGTACACATACGCACACACACCGCGAAGCAATAAACAATCCTATTCCGCTCCAGAGGTCCTTCGGAGGCTCGTCATCGGAACACACGGCGCTGCATGCAGGATGAGTTTAAATATTTGAAACAGTGTCTACACTACTTCTATCGGTTACAGAAACTAAACACAAACACATTTTCAAATCCCCCGTACGCTCAGGTTGCTTTGACCGTTCGAATCACACTGCCACCGGGACCTTTTGTTGTCGTTCGGCACAAAAATGCACTTCTAAGTCTCCTACCTCTTCGGGATTATGTGCTCCGTTTGTGGTGGTGGAGCTTTAACAAATGAAGTTACTCTCTCACGCCCACTGCTGGTGCTGTGGGGTTGTGAGCACGTTTGTTGGTCCTTTTTGGCTTTAAACTATGAATCCGCATCCGATGGCGGCTCGTGACTCAGTGACCGGCCGAGGATGCCAAGCAGCGGAGCGGAAAGATTGTCTTGATCAGTGATGTCGTCGTCTGGTTCGTTGTGTTTCGTCCGGTTTTGAGCGAGTCCTTAGTCCTTCGCCTGTTCGTTTCGCTGTTAATTTCGTTGCGTGCTGCGAATCCTTGCGCTTCTATCTCGTTCCCCACGCGTGCGCTACGCTACGTGTTTGAGCTTGAACTGTGAACTTTCGTTACGGGTCCTGTGAACTGTGTGCACAGAGAGTGTGTGGGAGAGAGAAAGATAACGTGCAGAAGGAACTTGGCGATGAGAAAGGGCTGATAAACAGAGAGTGCTTTGGGCTGTCATTTTGAGCCACGGCACAAGCGAGACACGGGAGTGGAGAGAATTTTCCCCAACAGCGCTTTATGATTTCCCATTTTCTCACGCGATTTCGATGAATTTTCTCGTATGCAAAGCTCTCACTCTCACAGGAGGGCGGCCCACGTTAAGGACACTAGGGGCCGCCGATGAAACGGACCGAGACAGAAGGAGTACCCGTTGTAAAGCTTGCGCACTTTTCGTACAAAGAAAAATCAATACCAAACACCCGTGAATGGAAGAAAAAGAGACCCATGCGGTCCTGCCGAGAGAGAACAGGTCACTCTCCGTTTGAACTATCGTTTGACACAGTCGAACATTGAATGATCCGGTTCGGTCCGGCTCTATAGTGGACCGATGCCTATCTAAATAGTGACCCCGCGAGGGCAGCCCAATGTGTGCCAATCGAGATGAACTAGCATCGAACGGTCGTTCCGATTCCGCTTGCCGCGTATTGCTTGTGTCACTTGCTAGGACACTTCGAGAGTAGTAGCAAACGTGATCCGGTTTGGTTTTCATTTAGGCTTTTGAGTGCATTAGCAGGGACCTGCTTTGTAGAAGAATTTTGTTTGTGTGTTTGCATTCGGTGCGAAATACGTTGAGTGAAGGCAGACTACGGGGGATATGTTTCGATCACCGCTCTCAAGGGTTCAGACATTGCCCAGCAATTTTGATTCTGTGTCGATTCTTTGATGTTCCGAGTGGCCGCGAGGGTTGCGCCGAGCGAAAGCACAGTGAAAATGTATTGCACCGGGTGCTAGTGATGGAAAACTACAGTCAAGTACGGGGACCTTTCTAGTTGATTGGCTACATCAGCTTTGTGGGGCTTGAGTGAATAGTACAGCTTTTTTGGCGAAGGTACAACGGAACATGGTAAATCAAACGCACATGCCGCTGTGTCGTATAAATTATTAACGATCGAACGGTTTCAACGATACCGACCGGTAGAGTGGCCGATAAATCGTGGTATAGTTTGCCCGGTATATGTTAATGGGGACACTCGGGACAATTCTGAATAACGCAACAGTTCGTGACATAAAAAAGGCAGGCCCAGGAAGTCGTAACAATCAGCGCAGCAGCACGAGCCAGATTCGATGCGTTATAGTTTCTCCTGGACAGGATGGGGAAGTTTTCCTAATTGTCAATTATGATGATGACTTACAAATTAAATAACTCTTCAACTAAAGAGGGTAACCAAAGGTTTTTACGAGCAAAAACAGTATTACAGTTCACTAGTAATATTGGTGAGCTTCATATGCCTGAAAAGTTATTTTATTGCAATCACTAATATTTAGATTTTCTAAGAGTAAGTTTTGCCTTCGTTAAGTTTAAATAGGGCTCACCGTTCGCTATCCCACAAACGATGTTGAATCTAATTAGATCCACTACTAGACATCTCAACAGACGTAAATGAGGAATATCCAAATCATTTTTCCTTTCTAGCAGGAAAATACGGGTAAAATTGAATAAACAAAGGAAGTCGGTCCTGTCATGTCGGGTAGGAGGATCTGCTTCGCCACTCCTAACGAAAGCTAAAGGAGCCTGACTTGACCCACGATTCTCGGGCCTAGTCATGAATAATTTTCTTTGATCGTGTGCAACGCTTCTTTTCCGCCTGGCTGTACTTTTGGACGATACGTGTTTACGAGTGGAAAGTCGATTTCCGCTTGAAAAGACCTGCGCTGGGGTCCGTTTGTTGGGTTGAAATGTACAGAGAGCAACAGGGAGGTCCGCATTGTACAGCATCTACTGGAGGATAAATAATGTATACAGAAAACTTAAGCCACACCATATCCTTGCATTTTCAGCTCAGCGTTCTGTCCCGTATTGACTATGGGCTCATTTTCTCCGGGACAGAATGCGTGTGGAAGCACTGTAGCCTTTTATCCTCACATCTGCTGGATGTTATCGAACCCAACAGTGTGTTAATGAAGGTATTTTTATTCATTTAATTCCAGAATCTTCAATCTCATTCCTGGACTAGCAGTGAATCGTTTTAAACGATAGTAAACCCGAAGCACACAGAATCGAAAAGAAAATGGCAGAAAAATCGGAAACACTCGTCACCAAGGAGGACAAGGTGAACGATGCGAAGGAACTGTTTGGCCGTGGTAGCCGAAACTATTGCATGCGACAGTACTCGGAGGCGGCCGATGATTTGAGTTCGTGCTGTGCGCTATACTCCGAGATGCACGGCTCGCTGGCCGACGAATGTGGCCTTCCGTATTTGCTGTACGCAAAGTCATTGATTGCTATCGGAAAGGACGAAAACAATCTGATCGTCCCGGGCGAGGATGAAGAAGAGGACGATGACGATGACGAGGAGGGCGCTGAAGAGGAGGAAGGCCCCGAAGACGCCGAAGGAGCCACCGATAAGGCCGAAGGATCCGATGAAGCTGAAGATGGTGAAGACCAGAAAGAGGGTAAAGACGATGAAGAAGACAAAATGGACGCTGAGGAAACGCCCGTCCAGAAAGAGGATTCGGCTTCGGCGACGGAAGAAAAGAAAACGAGCGACGAGAAAAAGGCTGAAGAAAAAGATGACACGGAGAAAGCGGGCACCTCTGAGGCCAAGGCCGATAAGGCGGCGGAACCGCAACCAGGTCCGTCCACGTCGAACGGCTCCGCAGGAGCCCCGGTGGAAGTGACGGAAGATTCGGCCGGTAACTTGCAGGTCGCGTGGGAAATTCTCGAACTGGCGGTTAAGATTTTCGAAAAGCAGGGCGAAAAAGGATACGAAAATCTGACCGAGTGCTACTCGGAGCTGGCCGGAATATCATTTGAGAACAGCCACTTTCAGGAGGCCATCAATGATTACCGTAGGTGTCCTGGAGCACATCGTCCGTAGCGGGATTTCACTTAAATCATACATTGCTTCTTCTTTCTTGCAGAGAAAGCTTTGGCTATTCACGGAAAAACGGACAAAATCGATTTGCGCCTGATGGCCGAGATCAACTATAAGGTGGGCCTATGCTATCTGATGTTGAACAATTTTGATGCGTCGATCGATTCGTTCCGGGCCGCGGTCGTCGAGCTGGAGAAGGTAACCGAGGCAGAAAAGGCCAAAGAGCAGACGGACGAGACGAAGGAAACGATCAAGGAGCTGGTGGAAACCAAGAACGATATTCTGGAGAAGATCCTCGATGTTGAAGAGGCGAAGAAAACGGTATGCATTTCTTTGGGAGGCGAGAGTGCCCGGAACTTATCCGTTTTCCACGATCCCTGTTCTTTTCACTTTAGTCACTCGAAGAGGTGAAGAGGGAACTGTCCAAGATAATCGCTTCCGGTGCTGGACCCAGCGCTAGTACCACCAACGGAGCCGGCCCGTCATCATCATCGTCTTCGTCATCCGCTACTGTGGCTACTAACGGCTCCAAGTCATCGACGGCACCAACAGCTACACCTACTGCCTGTGCCTCCTCTGGGAGTTCCACGGCAGCCAAACCGGCCAACGATATTTCGCACCTCATAAAGCGCAAAAAACCCGACAGTGCCAGCTCGGAAGAATCTCCGGCCAAAAAAACCGCAACTGAACAGGATAACGCGGAGCGGGTTTCGTAAGCAGCGTATTGCCTGATGCCAATGGCCATTGCGCGTACTTACGGAAAGCGGCCTCCTTGAGGCGGTCAAGTTCAAAGTTTCACAATTTGACCTGTTTCTATTATTTTGTTTATTTGTTCCTGTGGGAAGCCTCAGCTGTGCAGCGTGTGTGCGAGCGGTTCTTTTCGGTTTTTACATCGTTTACAACGTTTGATGGTTTGTCGAACGAAAAAGAACATGTTGTAGATATTTAAATTATTTGTTGCCCTTGCACGCGCGCTCGACGCTACTACACTGAGTGTTTCAGTTTCATCTCTCTGTTCTCTCTTTTACTGGCATTCCAATAAAAAAAGTAACTGTGTGGATTCATGTTTCGTAAATAAACAACACCGGCGAGTTTGCTAAGGATGATTTGTGTTAATTTAGTGTATTCTCTTGTTTCCTATCGCTGTACCTTTCTGCTTCCTGATGCGCGATCTGTATCCGAAACTAAGGGTCTTTTAATTGGGCTATGTTTCAGTTGCACAACGGGCACTTCGGTCATGCAGCTTGAGGCTACTTCCGACATTAACCGTGGCGAGTATTTCGGTTCCGTGCACCATTGTGACATGCAGCCGGAGCGGCAGAGTGATCACCAGCGACCGTGACGAGGACAGTCGCCGTGCAGCCGGGACAGTGCAACTGCAGGCACGTTTTCCCGTTGCCCCGGTGACATAGTGAGCGCCAACGAAACCCCCGCCGACAAAAACCCCGGACAGCAGAAAACAAAAGTGAAACAATGATGAACCACCATCAAGACAAAATGGCAGCATTTGTAATGAGCATAATAAGTAAAAGTGCGTAACCGTGCCGCGCTGCGCGCCCCGGAGGAAGCGCTCTGGGCGGATGCTGGCGATTCGTCCGATTCGAGCCCGGCGTTTGGCTGTGGCCGTGACGGAGTAGACCCCTCGGGAGTGGAACCGAGGCCCCGCGGTGTAGCGGAAGATGCGGTCGTTTTGTCAGCGTCGTCGTCGGGAAAATTAACGATAATGGGACCGTTTAGTGTCATTTTGCTGCCGTCGGTGTTCCTCAGCGTAGGTTCTCGTAAACTTTCGCTGCACCGTTTCATTTCCCTTTCGCTTTCCGCGGGCGCGAGCTTTTTTTCTGCTTTCGAGCTGCTCGCTCGATGGAAGAGGCAACGGAAAACCTGCAGCGGCTGAGACAACCGAACGACCGACCCTGGGCGACCCTTTTTGTCCCGTATTACGTTAAATCGGTGAAACCATCGGGACAAGTGAATCTGCACCGGTGTTGTTATGTTTGAAGCGGGGAATTTACAACATGCTGGCGTGGCACTCGTTCGCACCGGCTTCATTATCGTCGCCAACGTGTGGGGTGTGCGCGCTGCGTTGATTGATTGGCCATTTGGTGTCATTTCCTACCGGCCGCTTGGGAGTGTAATTTTATCACCGGCCTCTCCGAATTACCCCGAATGCGTGGCCGGCCGTGGGATCTTTCCTTTCTTTACCGGTTTGGCGATCGGGTGCGGTTCCCGGCCATGGGTGAGGCTACAATTACGTAGCACTCCCGGGGCGGTCCTTAATGATTCGCGGGCTATCGGAAAGTAAAAGTTAATTTAGGATATTAAATTAAATTCGAAACAAGAAACTTGACTTCTGGCGGTTGTATTTATGAATTGTCTCAATTTTTGATTATCACAATTTTCCAAAAGCTAATATAATTTTTTCCATGGTTCTTGTTTATTTAGCTTTACATCAGGTTGGGACAAAATTCTTAATTTTACGTATTTATCCACGAATTTAATACGAACCTGAACACACTGGAAAATAGTATAATCAATGAAACGTTGGCTCTCCCAATGTTGTAACAAAAATAGTTGGAAATTTTCAGAAAACTCACACTTGCCTTATGCATGAATTTTAAAAGTGTTGAGGAAATTTAAAAATATTTTACGTGACAATTGTACGCCCCATTTTTAGACACTGATCAAAACGTAAAGCCCCGTTGAAACATCTTTCGAGTGACACTTTCAACCGACACCTTTGGCCGTAGCAAAGCGTTCGGCCCTTCACTCGCTTGCTGTCCTTCTCCCTGGCAAGCAACCCAAAAATGGGGTGATACAAATTGCAACTTAACATGCCATAAATCAATCGACCGGTGTGCAAAATTACACCTCGACGGCAGCGGCGGCAGAATCTGCCAAAGGGCGGCCTCGCTTCCCGAATGATCGAGATGACCACACGATAGGGCCTCCATTAATTATGACATTTTAAACCGGGTGAACCGGATTTTCGATTCGAACGGTCGGACGGTATTTACGGTTCGTTAAACGAAACCATTGATCATAAGATTGAGGGTTTCCTGATCCCGCTCTCTCTGTCTCTCTTTCTGTCTGTGATCATAGCAAAACAAAACAAAAGGACAAAGATCATCATCACAACTGAATCAACTCTTCGACACGGCAGGTCCTTTTTCGCTGCAGTCCGTCGGTGCTTGAAATGCAGCTCAGTCCTCGACATGGAGACGGTTTCGAAGGAGGTCACATCCGTGTGGGGCCGTCGAAGAAAGTACATGCAGTTTGGTGCCAGCAAATTAACGGGCGACAGGGGTGTAATTGCACGTTGGCGACGGAAGCGTCCCGTGTCGATTGAGTAATGCGAACACCGATCGCGGCCCTTTCATTGGAGAAATTTGGCGCGATATGGCACGCACGCCGCACGGACCAAAGACCGCGGCGATCGACCTGATGAAGCACTTATCTCGGTTGGCTTCGGTCGGTGAAAAAATACGCAATTGTTTATTTTTGAAACAATTTTGGAACAATTTACGAATTATTTGAACATGCGCCTTTCATTTGTTCAATATTCTGGAAACATTTCTTGTTCTGATTCTATTTACAAGAATAACAATAATTAATACCTATTCTGCTCGTTAGTTATTGGCTTTCCTTTGCTGCCAACCAGACCAACCAGAAAAATTAACCCACGCCAATGTAAATCATTCCTTTTGCTGTACCGAATCGAAACATGCCGTCGGTCAACTGTTTCCAAATTAAACTCAATAGCTTGTGGTTCTCGATCGACCCGCTCACTAAAACGGAACCGAGCCAAAAAACTTTATGGAACGTTATTTATGTCACTCCCAGCAGGACAATGTGGCAGGCTGGGCCGGAATGGCCACCCTGTCTCATTATCCTTTCGCTCGCTCGCCCGGGCCGACGGGATTCGAACTTTCACCACCCTTAAAATAGTTTCTTGCGCCCTTTTGGACAATGCATCCGTCTTTTTTTCTTCCGTTTTTTCTTTGTTGTTGATTGTCCTGCCCTTAAGGATCTCACTTTTCCCTTTGGGGGCGACGGGCGACGGGGGCGGGAATAAAACGCAAACGCTCCAAACGAACCTTCTGCCCGGTTTGATTGCGGGCCGCGGGTCGTTTGCGCGCCTCGTTGGTTAATTTATTTGACAGACAAATTTATTTTAAATCTTCTACGCCCCGCAGCACGCAGCAACAATTTGGCGTGGCCGGCCGTACGCCGTGACCCGCGACTGTCGTGCTGGCTCTCCGTTCCGCTGGGTGCGCCGTCGACTCCTTCCTTCGCGTGCCTGCCGGTGAATCCTGCCAACCGAAGCGGCCGCCACATAATCGGTACAACATCTTCCCCCGTGGCTACTGCCGCGTGGCCTTCAGGTAGCCTTTCACGAGACCTGTTTCATTCGTTTCACTGTCGGACCGTCCACTTTGGGCTCTTTGACACCCATTTTCGGGCAGGACTTTCGGCCCGACACCGAATCGAACTTTCCATCTCCACAATCTGCCCCTTCGAAAACCAGTTCAAGCCCCTTGAAAACCGGCCGATCCCCGATCATCCTTTCGATGCTGCTGATCCTTGCCGGCTGATGGGGCAGAGGTGAAGGGCTCCCTGCACGCGCCACGTGGAATGGCATCCTAAAAATGGCTTGTCAAAATATTTTATCGAAAGTATCGATTCGTGGCAGCGAGAGAAGGTAACGTAGGCGCACCGAGACGTGGACGTTCGGGCCCAAAATTTACCGACTTGGCCGACGACCGACGGCCGGGAGCGGGTGAAAGTTCTGAGACGATTTATGAACGAAATTCTTTACGGTGCACACGGTTGGCCCCGCTTTAAGCGGGTCCCAGCGGGCTGTGGGCGTTTTTCAGGTCGAAGCCATTTTGGAACTATTGTTTGGCGGGTCCCAACGGCATTGGCCTGGGGAGTTAAAGTTGTAGTTACCTTTTCCTCTCGTTTTTTGCATTTCAAGGTTTTATGGTAAAGCCAAGTCCGGTGATATGCTTTAGTTTGGCCATTCTCTCCGTCGGTCGGTGACTTCACTCGCCCAATTTCCCAGCGGCCGTCGGGAAGGAAAATTGGCGATAACTTGCCCTGCTCGCCCGGCTCGTGACGCTTATTGGCCGTTTATGCATAAAGACATTATCCATGCAATACGACTCATTGCAACGCTGAATTTGAATGAATATTGTTTCTTTTTACATTTATTTTGCCTGAAATGGCGAGAGCGTGATGTAGCCCAAGGTAAAATTTAAGGCAAAGCTCACCAAGTAAGACGTAGACTTAGCTACTTTGTATCCGATTTTCGAGCGCTCTTCAGCAACTCATCGCAGCGGTTCTGTTCACCTTCTTCACTCCGAGCGACCCGAAATTAAGATAAAACAGCTCCAAGTGCCGTACCGCGCAGCTGCGTATCTAAGAAAGATGAGGCTGCATAACTGTACGCAGCGTGCAGGGCCAAAGGCGTGTGCGCCCTCGGTCTGATTGGTCCAACGGCTCGGCTGGTATAGTTCCGGTGGAGCACGTTTCCCGATGCACTGGCTAATCTGGCTGATCTGGCCGGTCAATCTGACATCTGCCTTCCATGGGAAGGGCCGCCTGCGCTTCCAACTTTTTTACTGGTTCCCCTGAGAAGTTCTTGCCGGACCGGACCCTGACCTAGTTCAACCCCACCGAGGAGGGCCGGGGCCGCTCGCTCAGTGGCTCGGTTCCGCTCCCGTGGGGCTTCAACTTTCTCCCCCCAGCTGGGCATCCCTGGCCACCGAGAGCGGGAGGATCCGTATCGTTCAACGATCCCGAGATTGCGTGTGTGCGTGCTGGCAGGTTGCGTGGTTGCGCATCAGACGGCTAGCGGACCGGCCAAGTCTGGGAAACCGGTCCGTCGGCCGGACCGAGGAGCGTCGACGGTTCGAGATCTTCATTCGCGTAGAACTAATGATTGCACATTTCTTTCTGATTCTGATTCTGTTGCCTTCCGCCGGGCCGCGAAGTGGGCGACGGTCCGTGCTGGCCGGGCTGCTGATGCTGTGAGGTGGGCCACGGCTCACGCGGAGCTGCTACCCAACATTGTCTGCAATAAGCTGGGTGCGGTTGCGGTTGGGTGCGATCAGCACTCTCGATCGCTAAATATTCGCACACACCGGCGATCGCGAGCCATTGTTGCCATTCACTGTTAGCTGTAGCTTTGGAACTGTAGCCAGCCAGAACTCCCGGTCCGAGCCGGAGGGCTAATGGTGCAGTTTTGATAATGGCCACCGGTAAGTGTGGTGTCGATTTGAAAAGGAAATTGAGAACGATAATTTCGGTGGGCCCTCGGTTCGTCTTCAATCAGTAAAACCGGCCTCGGCCGTGAAGTGCGGGCTCTTCAGGTTTGGCAACGTTGGCTGCTCTATCAAAACAGATGATCAATCGGTGCGCGATTGATCGGTGTAATAAAGATCGTCCGAAAAACTTTCGGAAGCAGGTCCTATAATTAAACCGACGGCCTCCCCCCCAACCGATGGGTGTGGAAATGGAACCGCATCCGCTGATACGCGATCCGACAATATCCGCAGGGAAGCCCTGGAGCACTTCTCGCACCGAAGTACGCCCTGCGCGAAGGGTGTAGCAAATTAGTCTTTGGGCCGGAACGGACCGGGACCCAGAATGCCAATCAGCCGCCGGCTCCCGGGGTGGGGGTTTCTTGGCCTCTCTGCGTTCGTGTGAAGCCGCCGTTAGATTGTTGCATGCGCGGGAGTGCATGCTTATGGTCGTGATTATGGTTTCATCGAACCTCGGCTGGAAGAGCTTCAATCTAACTGCCCAATAAACACGGCCTCACTCGGTGGGCAAACAAAATCTGCCAGCCGGAGCTTTGTTAATCCCGCTCCGGTGGCTACAGCCCTTATCGGATTAAATCTTGGTGCAGGTTGCTAAGGTGGATAAGGCTTCGGATTCGATGGGTAAACATTTGCTTTGTTCTTCTGCCGTCGCGTGGGGGAAGTAGAGCGAGAACGTTCCGAGATATCGGCGAGATCGGCGGGCGTTAATAGGCACCACCGGACCGAATGGACGGCCCTGTCACGAACCGCCCGGGAATTCAGCAGGAAAGAATTGCCCTATCGCTGGCTATCATTGCGCTTGAGGCACACTTCCGCTGGCGGTCTTTCGTGCTCGGTCAACAGAGTTCCGGCCAAGCCAAGCGACCAGCGTGCATGTCCAGATCCTTCACCGGAGCTTCAAAGCCTCGATTGCACTCGAAGATCACGATAGATTGCGCTCGAATAGAACCTAACACCCATTGCCTTATCGCCAGCCCGCATGATGCCACTTAGCCGTTAACGCGCCTTTCCGGAACGATTAATTTATTAATCACTCATCGGGGTGTGGCGAAGCAAACGGGCAGTGACGTATCCGGCGGATGGCATGGCATGGATGGATAGATGGCCAGCACCATCCCATCAATCGCAGCCTCACGCAGCGATCGCGTGGAATGTTTGTGGTTTGCTGGAAGAAGAATGCCGCAGCATAAAAGATACCGGAGGTTACGGTTTCTTCTCGAAGCCTGTCAAGTGGCCGGATTATCGATTTAATGACCGAGGCGTTCCGCCGGAGCAGGGCTGATCCTGTCCACGGTGTTGGTGCACTGATAACGATGTGGTTTAAATTAGGGCACCCCACTGTGGGCCGCTGTGATTAAAGGTCGACGGTGTAATAAACGGCGTGAACGGAGAGGAAGCTGGCTTTTTTCAATACAACGTTATTTTCCAAGTGCCACACCTGGAGTAACGGTTTACCATTTTTTCTTCCAGTGCGTTCTCATTCTACCCCTTTATCGGTGTTGTTTTTAAGTGTAGATGCTTAACATAACGAGAGCTATGAATGATGTTTTTACACGTCCCTTAGCATCGCAATCTGAGAGGTAGAAACGGTTAACAAATCACGCCGAAGAGCTAGGCATTTTAAAAAGTTATGAAAGTAACTAAATAAATGGTACTAAATAGAGAAATAATATGAATCATAAAAGGTGTAGTTAATACCCATTTAAACCATTCGTAGAAAAGCGCACAAATGTTAACGAATTTTATCTAACGGTTTGTAGTGTTTAAAAATTTTAAATTTCTTTTAGTTTAAATATAAAGCTGTTTCACTAAATTCTGTAAAAGAAGACTCGGTCCTTTTAAACAGTTAAACTGTTACCGACCAAACAACTCGCAAACAATAATTTAGAAGCATAAAAACAATAATAAAATATTAAAACAGAGTCGCGCAAATGCATCTTTTACTCTCTGTTGCCCGATCTGGTGTTTACCTTTCACTGTTTCATATTTCGAATGGTCTTTGCCGTTCTTTCTCTCTGCTTTGGGTTTATCTTCTCTCTCTCTCTCTCACTCTCTCTCTCTCTCTCTGACTCTCTCTCTCTCTATTTTGTCTTTCTTTCCCTCGTTTTGGTATCTCAATTTACCCACAGTGCTTAGCACTTCCGCGGCACGACCCCGTTCGAAGCGTTTGCCGGCGAGGACGGATTTCCCGAGCGTCGACATTTGACTTTCCGTTTCTATTTGCACTTTGGCCACGCGGCACCAGAATTCCCTGGCTCTGGGCCGCCCCGGGGCTTGCTTCACCAACAGCACGTGTTATACCGTGCGATCGGAACGCCATCGGTGTTTGCTACGTTTTAGAGGATGTGCGCGAAGACCCACTTTCGGTTGAGTTAATATGACCCGCGGCTCGCCGGTCGTCATCGCCGGCATCGCTATGGTCTCGCCGTCGCTGGCCACTCATTTGCGTGTCACCAGGCGGAGGACGAAGAATTTCGAACGCCGAAGGGTGGTCAGAAAAATTTCTGAAACTCTCGAAAGCCACGTCTGGATGGATGGATTAGCGATCTGGTCGGGCGGAAACGGATGGAAACGGCCCTAACGGACAGCGCTGTTGATGTTTGGCCAACAGTGGTGCCTTCGTGGTGTCCGTTGGCGTATGCGTGTGTTTAATGAACTTTACCGTTTTTTTTCTGTTTCGCTTTTGTTGCAACTGCACCTCAGCGTGGCGCATAGCCTCGGCTATGCTGCGTGCACCGACCACCAGTTTTTCTCGAACTGCAGCGCGTGTGCATCTTTGGCTGTGTTTGAGTGGTTTTCTGTTTTTCCGTTTTTCAATCTGAGCTGTAGCTGTGAAGATGGACCCCACCAATCGTCATCGCTTTATTGTTGCGGGATCGTTGGCCATTGTTTCGTGGCGGTCGATACACGGCAACTAATTGGAAAATAAATAATGGTGCAAAGTGTACCGAGCCGTTTGCACAGCCGTGTGGCCGGCACGAGTCCCACGAACAGACGATCAGATACTAATTGGTACGTGTTGACATTTTTTTTTCTCGCTTTTGGGATGCAAATGCGTAAACATTCGTCCACTTTCGATAACAGACGTCGGAAGGACTATTGAATAGCTGTGTTTTCAGTGTTTCGTTTCATTGGAATTATTCCTTTTTTTGAAGTGTGTTGATCAATGAACAAGAACATTATAAACGCGCATTAGTTAAAAAGTTCATAAAGTACTTCTGAAGTACACGTAGCTTACGTCCTTTTCGAAAGTTTCATTAAGTTACTTAATTCATTCATTTATCCCATAAATTATTTCTAGAACTACCACTGCAGCTCAGAGATACTAAAGGTCATTCTCAGGCCCATCCTGGCGAACTCGTTTACGATAAAAACTGAATTAATTCAATTTCAAGTAATCATCTCAAGGGTTTTGTGCACAACATTAAACAAACAATAGTCAAATCGCGAGGTGTACGAACCATTTGGGCCGAAGCCACCGAAACAATCAGCAAGTCGGGAAGTCGACAATAGTCGCGGCGGACACAATCGCGGGAGACAATCGTCGGGCCGACCAAGGTAACCACAAATTGCATCATAAACAATCGACGATACTGTCGCCACCGTAATCGCACAACGCGACACCTCGGGACGCACCTTCTTTGGGAGCAGACGGGGCGTACGGTACGGTGGCCCGTATGGGTTCCGCGTGCCAGGGATTGCGCCATCCGCGATTGTGTTGTGCGTTGCGGCTGGCTTCCCGGCATTGTCCACCGCCGTCTGGCTGATGAGGTCTGATTCGAGCGTAGCCTTCCTTGTGGCGTTCCGAATGGTAACGGACGGTGGCCACAGCGTCTTGCCGTGTTGCGTGATGCAAAATGCGATGGTTTTGCTGGTTTTGCTCCCTTTTGTATTTGGCCAGCGGCTGGAAAACTACGCCAATTGCGCCGCAAGTGACAATAGATGGCCTAAGAAAACACAGCCGATTAGATAACTCAAGGATCACGGGGAGAACGTGGCCACGAAGGTGAGCATGGCAAAAATCCGCCAAGCCATGGAGCTGGCTATATATTCGCGCTAGGCTAAGGAAGTGGATGATTAGGAATGCGACTGAAATCAGCAACAAAAGGTGAACACCTGCCTATGTCCATTGTTTCTGAGATTACTCAGTACTCAAAACTGTCATTGTGCCGTTGACAATTGAAGTAGTGCTCAGAGTGATAGTAAAATATTCTAGAGAATTTGAAAAACTGTAAGCTTAATTTTGTCGGTGTTTGAAAAATTTCGAAATTCCTGTACAATTCCCCAGATCAGATCAACGTCAGCCTTTTCTGTACCTTTTCCACACCTAGCGTACGTGTCACACCCTTGAGACCTCTGGAGCGTTAGTGTCAATACCATTCCTCGGTTTGGTGGCGATCAAATTGACCTACACGAACCGTTAGCCCACTCGAACACAGGACATGCATCGGGGCGCATCACTTGCACTCTTGCTATCAGAAAGCGTGCAGCATAACATGAGCACACCGCTTGCGACGTTAATCACCCGACGTACCGCGGAAAAGCCGACTTCTTACCCTCCCTCACACAGCCCCCACACGGAAGACGGATCGGTTCACGGAAATCACCGCCTCACGCGAAGCTGATGATTTATGTTTGCCGGCGGCTCCAGGGCCCCGTCCATTACCCCAAGGGTTTGCGTCGGTTTTTTGGGAAAGAGATAAAATTTTCAATTTCGTACGAAAATGGGGCCGGCTTTGCCGTGGGTAAACCTGCTTTCGCCACATGCCACACGTGTCCGTGCGATAAGGTGGCGTTTTTTTTCGGAGGCCGAAGGGTCACATATCGCTCTGTACCTGCCGGACCTCGCTGGAATGCACTTTGCGCGGCGCAATTTTAAATGGCTGGTGTTAATGGGCGTTCAGCTCCAGTTCGCGGCCCGTTTTTCCTTTTCGCTTTTCGGCCATTGCCTCGCCGGCCAGCCAGCCGGAGGGATGAAACTGCACTCGGTATCCTTCGGTTCGTGATTAAGTGCCGCCCGTCGAGCGGCTGGTTGTCTGGTGTGTAAATATTTTTTCGTTAAACCGACCCTACCGTCAATCACTTATCGTTTCGTTTACTTTTGGAGGTGTCAAGAAGAGCAAAAAGTCCTCGCAAGTGTGTCGTTAATGTTTGATTATCGATCGTTTTCGTGCACCGTCCGCCGGCAAAATAAGAGGCGACAAGGAATCCAGCAAATTCGGTGCACGAATATTGATTTCGTGGCAACACCAAAGGGCAGCAAAGGCGTGTTCGGCGTCGACGCCATGTGCCAGAACATGTGCTTCGACGTAGGGGTCTCGAATAATTAAACTTGCCGACCGAATATTGGTTTATTCTTCTCAACGGTACGCTCTGGTATGTTTTGGAGCCTGTTTTGTTTACTTCTTCATGTTTTGAAGAGTTCAGTTCGGTAAGCAATCTGTGGAATCGCTTTTGCTGGACCATTTCGACGAACATCCTGTTTTGGAGATATTCTGCACATTCACAACCTTCCCAATTGTTAAAAATTTATATGACTCATAAAAATACCGCCAATTATGAGCCTCACTGAAAATAGCAATCAGTTTGCAACTGCGTAACGTCCACCACTAAGCTGCCTTCACAACATGCAATGAGATAAGCATAAAGATATCCTTGCGCTACAGGAACTGGTACAGCACGTCCACTGGACGATTAAGCTTCCTTATCCTTATGCGCCGCAGGCGGTGAAAGCGTTGCTCTGTGGCGCAAGGCCGCTGGAAGCCATTTCACAGGCTTACATTGTGGAGAGGAAACGTCCAGGTTAAACATTTTTTTTTGGATTGTGAGAAACTTAATCAAAATTGCAGCAATCCTTTATTGCTCTCCCTTTCGTTCTGGCTCTTCAGCGTTTGGCTGTGTTTTATGTTGGTCAATTTTTATCGCCCGTCTCTTCTTTAATCGATTCGTATGCTTTATTTTTCTACAGTCGACTGGCCGAAACGGGACTCGCCAAACTTTCTGTGCTTTGATCGGAACCCCGGACCCCGGTTAAGTTATGCGAAAATGCCAATAAGCGGCAACGGATGACACATGAAAAATGGCGGTGACAAATCCTCCCGTTTGACGAAAATCGGCCTTGACAGCTCGCGGCATCGGTCCTACGAAGTTGGCAGCCAAGCATCCAGACCCATGTCCGGGATGGCGAAAAAAATTAGGAAGGTACCGTAGGGATTATGCACGAGCCACGAACAGCTCGCCCAAAACGGAGACCGTCGATTGATAATGGACTCTCTCGTGCGATTCCTAGCATGCTGGCAGTCATAAAAGTGACCGGGAAACATGCCGCCACATCAAAGCACAGTCGCCCCGGCCCCGTTGGCCGGTTGAAGTACTTTCGCGGGCATGAAATTGAAAGTGGGGAATAAGTTCGAGCTTCTTGTCCCGAAAAGAAAAACAACGAAAAAACAAAAGCTGATTCCTACATCGAGTCCTAATTTATCGCTGGCGTGTCGCCCGAAGGAAGAAGCAACGGGTTTTTTCGGTGGATCATCGGGCACCGCATGGCATAACGGGGTGGCGAGTTTCGGAATGGTGGACACGGAGGCTTGGAATCCGATCGTTGCGAACATCGCACCGGAACATAAAGGGAAAGCGCACGCCGGTTCGACTCCATTTGGGGTCAGTTTGCAGCGGCAGTCTTGAGGGCGACTGAATGAACACGTTTGTTTGCGCAGGGTTGGGCTCCTGCCGCCGACTCAAGGACTTTGGACGGCAAATTGGAGCCGCGTGTGGGGTACAAAATGGAAATACTAATCGTACCGGCCGTTATGTAGGGCCTGCTTGAAGGAGCGAGCTGAATGCCGCTGCGGTTGCTGGCACACACGTTGGGCAGAGGGGTCCCTTTGGTGGACCATCGAATAGGGGACCATCGGTAGTCGTACTTAATCTTGTGTCATTGTATTTCGCAGTGCACTGCAGCCTGGTGGTCAATTCTGTTGCCGCCGGTTCGGGGAACATGATGCTACCTTATGTCGGTGGCTCTAATTTTTAAGAGGTTAAGCTGTTTTACCATTCTCATTTCGGCTTAAACGTACTTCGTTGCGGAAAAACAACAGAGTGCAGTGTTTTATGGTTTTGGTTTTAATCTCAAATTTTAAAATATTGTACAATGGATTGCGTGAGTGTAGTAAAAGATATCCACAATTAATGAGACAATTAAAAGTAAAAAATAATAATAAAATGCTGTGACATAATATTCGATATAAGAAAAGTAAGGAAGGACACAAACTGTAGAAGTAGTAATAAAATTGGAAAGATATTAAAATTTAAACATTAAGTGAAGAAAACTAATGTTTTCACAAGGAATGGTTCAGCAGAAAAATTAACTTTCCAATTTGATTTATTACATTTTTATCTATTTGACATTTTTACTTTATTTATTACTTCATATCCTAGTTATGATTTTATTTAACAATCTTCGAATAACTAGAACGTTACAAGAAAATATTTTTTTTCTGGAAAGAACGTATCGATTCTTCTTTAAAATCCCAATGGAATAACAAAATAATTCAAAACGATTGAAATGAATGGGTAATTAGAGTATTTGGCAACATTCAAATAGAACCTATGGTAAGTGTGCGTTTAATTTAAGCTTCCGTTAAAGGCAAACTAAAAACAAGGCGAGCACGAGAAAGCCGCACAACTCGCCAAATGGCTCAAAAGACAAAAATTTAAAATATGTGCACTTGAATGAGCGTCCTATTTTGCTGCGATCAAAATGTTTCACTTGAACTGCACGGCCGAAAACAAAAACAAGGCTAAGTAAAATGCTTATCCACCGCTGCACCACTAAAGACCGTGAAGAAGCAATAAACCCCCTTTTTGCGGCACATTTGGGGAAGCGGACACTTTCCCACATCTTGCGGGCGCCCTCTTGGGTGGTACCGAGTTGGCGACCCGCTGCCTCCGACATTCGGCGTGCGATCTCGGATGGCTGGGCGGCCCTCTTCGGTTGCGCGTAGCCCAAATCCTTGGGCGCTGCGCCTTCGGGGGGCCAAACTTTGAGCTACGACGCAGGCTCTACGCGGACCGCCGTGCGCCACATTAACATATTTCCATAAACGATTGCTTGCGTTTCTCTCGATCGCACAGCATCCCCGATGCATGCGTGCCGCGAGTGGCGCTTCTTCGGTGTGCTCAATGCGCTTCTTGCGCTTCTTGTCCGGACCTCACTGACCAAGGGACCGCCGGAGCATAGAGTGCACCGTGGCGCGGCTCCGGGTGCATGTTACTACAAGTTATTGTTTGGGCACTGCCGGTGTGCAAAAAGCGCGGCGCGAGAGGCCCTCTCCTTCGCTGCGGCGCGTCCGATGTCGTATGTTGTCGATGGTACGTACCGTATTTTTTGTTTTTTGCTCCTCGTCGTGTTACCCGCCCAGACGATGCCTCTTGTTTTGGCGTTTATCACCCGTAACCTATTTACTTAGTGGTCGTTTTTTCTCTCTCTGTCCTCCTCCATGCTGGCCGTTTGCTGGTCATTCCATTAGATCGGCGTGTGAAGCGACAAAAGGGCTCTCCCCGAGTGCCCTGCCGCCGAGCAGCTTCTTGCAAGCTTTGCATAACCTATATATTCTGCCTGCCAGTCCCCGGTGTTGACCGTGTTTTTCGAGTGCCTCCCGAAGGACAGTGTCCACCGGAGTGGGCTGGACACCGTGAAGACGCACAAATGGGGTGGGGATAGAAAGTGAAATAAAATAATTAGCCAACCAGCAACCAGACGGCCAGCAGCCGTGGACGATGTCCGGGGTCAGCGGGACTCGCCGTCGACAATGCTAATGGAGGTCCGCAAAGTTAATGCCTGGGTCTGGGCCCCACGGGCGTGGACTTTGTAATGTCCATCGTAAAAGGATGAGAGTGAAGCGAATCGTTCCGAAGCGCCATCTCGCGGAGGACACCAATGGCCAGCGGAGACTATTAATATTTCCCAGGCCAGGCCGAAAACGCACGGACCAAGACGCGTTTCGCTGCTCATTTATCAAGCACGGTTAACGATGGACCCCGACGGGTTACCACAGAAGATATCGTTCCCTGTCGGAACCTGCAAGTATCGAGATTTATTTCATTTTGTAGCCATTTGTTGCTTTCTGCCTGTGCGAGCCGGCCGGTGCTTCTCGTTTTGCAATTAATCATCAACCTAGGGAACCGATTGCGGCGATTGATGCGTTGGCGTTTATTGGTGTTAATGTGTGGTGCAGTTTGTCAACTCGGGTGCAGCGTTCAGATTGTTCCTGATATGTTACCGACGCGAAAAGTTCCACTTGTTGCTGACTTAGGTCATATCCCAAGAAAACGATATCGGATGTCTGAATTTCGGGATTATGATTCGAACTTTACCATCATTCCAACATGCGTGCTGCAGATTATATGCGTTGGTTACCATCTGTTTCAGCGGCTTTCTGCAGACCCATCGAATCCTATAGTCCGAATCTCTCGAGTCAATTGGTATCATCGAGTGTCGAGTATCGAGGAAGTTCGTGATTCTTCTATAATAACGATGCGATTTGAAAACTGATGTCTTAATCCGTACCAGTTGAAAACGCGCGAGAAAAATAGCGAAGAATCGGAGTATCTACTTTCGATCAAATTATAACAATCCCTTCAATGAACAATCACAGAACTTTTTTAACAACCTTCGCTTAAAAGGCTACCAATCACAAACGATGCTTCCAAATAAAACAACCTGCACGTAGGGTCTAGGGTATCTTTGGTGAAAAAATCCTATACGACATGAGAAACGGGACCGTGGCGCACGTGTAGAGTTTGGTGATGATCATTCTTTCGGTCCGGTCCTGCGTGCGTGCTCCAATGCGCCCATTCATCTCGTCGTCTAATTGCGTGGCCGATGGATGCTTTGGCCGATTTGTTTGTTGTTTGGGGTGGCTAACATCGTAAAACTGGGCTTTGTAGAAACAAAGCGCCCAGCCGAACGGCCCTAATGGCGGTTGGCTCGCGACCAGGTTTGGCCAAAGCGGGCCGGGCGGATTGGTGAAAGCTAGGCCTACCGAAGCCGGGCGCTTTTCCGTTGTACGGCCTCATCAGTGGCCCCCCTGTTCCCCGAAAGCCATCGCCTTCGAGGCAAAAAGGGCCGCAGGGATGAGCGTCCCATGGCCGTGCCGTGTATGTTGAGCGATCGTTGCGCTATGCTGGCTTTGCCGCTTAAGCGGTGCCATCCATGCAGCCCAAATCATCAGCCAGCCATTAAAGAGCAAAACAGTACCGCGTCCTCAATGGAAGCTGCTACGCTGCAGCCCCCGGGGAAGCTGAAAGTGAGCCAGAGATTGAAAGTTTTGAAGGCAAAAACAAAAGTTGGTGATAAAACTTCGCTTTCATCGAAACGAAAAGGAATCTTTTTGTGTGTCGACAGCCCTTCGGTAATAGTTCCGCGCACGCGCTGATGAGTAGCCTCGGTTTTGTAAGCATCCCGATCTGCTTCGACGTTTCTATCGAATTACAGTGGCCGATCGTTTTCGGTGTGTGTAATTTGGTTTTTCTCGCATTCACTCCAAAAGCGGAGGTTTCTCTCGTCAAACGAGCCTAATGAGCGGCCCTATCATATCGTGGCATTGTTTGGCAGACGAAACGCGCACCGTCCGCTGTCACAGCAGCGTAAGGCAACAAAACGGAAGAGTTCAACGCTGACCGAAGCGACGAACCTGTGCAGCCCCCGGTTGAAAGGGAGAGCTCCGTTTGCGGCTAGTCAGGTGGAAACGCCAATAGGCAAAACCAAACAGAGCAACGGAGAAGAAAAAAAACCCGGCACGAACCAAAAAGCGAATGTGACATTTTCCGCCACAAAACTGTCATAAAAAGATGGAAGTTTTCCGCTCTCATTATGATGCACGGGAGGGCGTCGTGGTCGTCGCCGTCGGTTCCGCTTGAAGGTCGGACCGATCGATCGATCGCTCGATCGATTGGCGGACAATTTTCACTTTTATATCATTAGCACGGGAAACACGGGCGAGTGAAATTATTTTCTCAAACATCGCTGGGCTGGGCTCCGTAAAAGGCATTAATGAGCACTTCCATGTGGAAGTAGACATAAAAAATGGGGTTTCGATTGTTTTTTCACGATTTCGTGTTTCCATTCATAATGACTTAATAAATGGTCATTGATTGGTTGAAAGAGGCATGATTAAGATGTTACTGAGGAGGATTGGGATGGTTTAAAATTTTGACAAGTATACAAAAAAAAAGTCAATGGTCGGAAATTGGCTTCAATAATCACTATGCAAGGAAATTTACCCCGCAAGTCTTGTGTAAGCTTCAGTTTTCATGATTTTTACATGATTTTATGGCATGTAAATTCAAACATTGTTCGTGGCCAGCAATCAACGGCTACGGAAATGTCTCCCGCGGCATCGCTCATGCTGCGAATGTAAATCACCGGATAGACAGCGAAAGTTATACGACATCAACAACCATTGTCCCGAAAACTGAAGCCAGGCTTCCAGGCGCCGGTCGAATAGTGTTTCGCTTCGGAACTAACATGTTCGTGGCCACTATGCTGGCGATAATGTGTGAAACATGAAACTCCCCTCAGCGCCCGTTGTTTTTATGTCGACTTTTTCAAATGGCCGATCGTCAACATAAGACCACTGGCATCAATCCGCTGAAGCGCATCGAAGATGGTCTTAATCAAGTTGCACTTTGATGATTCGATTTTTTACGATTATGCTCTTTACCTCGGAGGATCCATTTGGTGACGTTTTCATGCACTGCTGGCGGTAGGTATTGGATGTCAGGCGGTGACAGCAGTCATAAATTTTGGGGGCTACATTTCTTAATTTTTTTTCTTCTCTGGTGCGCTTTCCATGACCTTATTCCACTCCGCCGAACCTTATGCCGCTGGGAATTCGGTGTCTTCTTCCGGAGAAATGGACTCCACGAACGGGGCGGAAATGGGCTGCGCGGGATTGCTGTGAGCAAAACATTTCGATCGGTTTATGCTCCGGTCCGCGGGACACACGTGTCAATCTCGACATTAAAACTTCATCGAATTTTTATGCTCCGCGGCTTGCTGTGTTGCGTGCTACGGCAGTGTCATGTCGGGCTTCACGACAAACATAGGGAATCGAAAAAAATTAATGATCTGTCAGGGGCGGCCACCCCGCGGCGATCATTATGGAGTGTCAGTTTTATTCGTTCCGTTAACGTTTACGGTGTTTTTCGGGAAGTTCCGCTCGATCTCGCCGCTGCCGGGAAGCTGTCGGTGGAAGCAGATGCTTGTAGCGTATGCTACTGCACCTGGGAGACTGATCGGGACCACCGGCCAGGAGAACGGAGAACGCTGTGTCTGAAGTTGCAGACAGTCAAACACCGTTAAGCTTCGCGCGGCTAATGAAGCGGTCACAGGAAGTTCTATATCAATTTGACGAATTGTTTGTCTATTTTTTAGTTTGTTTAAATTTTAAAAACATTTACGTTTAAATCAGCATCACACCATCAGTCTTTTAACATAGCGTGAACGCTTTCATATTATAGTGACTAATGCCACTTTTAAATGATCCCATTTTGGGTTTTATGTAATGTAGAGAAAAAAACGTGTCCGGGGCGGCTTTTGAAGAACTCCACGGAATGAGTCGCATCGCCTGACATCCTGGTTGTCGCGGGGCATACATTCCTTCGGAGAAAACGAAGCCACCATAACCTTCATGCGATGAGTCATCCAACGGTGCCAGCGTTACCCAATCCTGCGCGCCACCACCGTGTCCCCAATAATGTGACCTTCTTCCTGTGTTCGCGCACAGCAACCGTTACGTAACCTTGGCCCGGACACATATCGGGCGCGGGATCTGCATACTTCTGGTTGACTCACTTGAATCCGATCCGACTTTCCTCTCGAACCGCGTGAATCATACACCAGGCAGTGCTGTAATGCGAAATCTTTCACCCAAAAACCGGCACCGATAGTCACGGACTCAAAGCAGGGCAGGGTTTTCGCAAAACAGACGCTGGCGCATCGATGCAAATTGAGCGGCTCTTCTGTCGCGCTCGAGCTGACAGTGTCCACGTAGCCTTCACCGTGTTATGAAACGGTCGCGGCGTGTCTCGTTAAGTGCACACCGTTGCAGATGCAAATTATTCAACAAAGCCGTTTACGATGCGTCGTCGTTGGTTGAAGAAAACGAAAATGGGGACAAACCGTGGCGTTGAGTCGCACTTGTGTCAAACTGCCCGCCTTCGAGTAGAGTGCATCGAAGTAGTCTGTGGCTGCTGTCAACGGAAGACGAAGAAACGTCCTCGAACTTCTGTGTGCGCGAAATCGCGTCTATCCTCGCGAAGGTCACGCTTTCGTTGGCACCGGCTAGCAGCACCGTTTGCTGACCGTATCGTGATTGTTGTGTTGTGTTCCGTGATGGTTTGCCTTTCCGGGGAATCGAAAAATGGTCCTCCTTAGCTACAGTGGTATGCAAAATTTAAACGCACCGAACGCTGCTTGATGTCGCGAAGGGTAAGTCCGAGTTAATTTGGGCTGCTAGCATTATGTTGTTCATTTCATGCCGGTTTTCTTTACTCACCTAAACTAAGCGCTTCCGACAGAGCGACCTGCACTGTAGATCGTATCTTATCCACATGCGTAGCGAAAGCGGGCCCATGTTCCGGGCCAGCCGAGAGGTTCAAGCGAGATAAGTGAACGCTTAATGGACCATTGTTGAGGTTCTACGAAAATCCCAAGATGAGCACGGTGCGATACGGTTGCGGTTCCGCAGGCCCCGTTCCACGCTCCCGGAGGGCGGGTCAGCCCACCGGTCTCCGCCCTACCCCCGGGAGCCCCCAGCTGACCTGGGTGTGGCGTTGCAAAAACCCCGCGGTCGAAAATCTGCGGTTAAGTTTAAGTACTAAGTTGAGCCACTTGGTTTCACTTTCGTGATCGACGAGCTGGGCTGATCACCGGGGGGGCGTAGGCGTTGTTGCATGAGGCTGTCCATCCGCCGACCGCGCGACCACCCGTCGGATCCGTCCACACCGGGTGATTCACTCCGGTCGGCCCGGACACTCCCGGTAGGCAAGTGAAAGTGAGGTTCGTTTGTTGAGCCGAGCTCTTGAAGGGTCGGTGTGTCGATATTATCGGGAAGCTGATTGATCCCCCGGATCCGCGGGTGATGACCTTCGGGACCGCAAAGATTTGGCCCCCAATCAAATGCATCGTTACGTTGTTTACCTTTTAATGAGCGGCTGGGTAATGGATTTTGCTATGATAAATTGTTTCTCCGTTGCCAAGCAACTACTGGAGCCGAGAGCACATACTGCGGTTGCTCCTTGGATGGCATCCGTAATGAGACCATAAGCGTTTGCTTGGCCAGAAGACTTGCGAACAGTGCGTTCAATCAGTGCCAATGTTCGACTAAATCGGTGCCCGTTATTGTGCGTTATCAACTGTTGCGTTTAAAACTTTCCCTCTCATTTATATCGCTACTACCAGCCACCGACCGCACCGTTAAGGTGCATTCAGGCAATAAACCGAACTGAAATATGTTGCCGCCATGATACGCATTTTCCCTCGCGAGAGGAGATATTTTATTAGCGTCCCGTCCATTCACGGTGCTCACACAGCGCGGGCTTACGTTGGTCGAGGGTTGCCCGTACCGGATCCGTACCGGGGGCTTGTTGGCTGGCATAAGTTTCGTCTTGCGTCCCATCATCATCATCATCATCATGATCAACATTACAATAAAAACCTCATTACTCAACGTTCAATACGATTATGTTGGCGCGCGTGCCACGCGTCAGGTGATCAAACAAAACGCAGTTCGAGTTCGCTTCACATGTTGCTGGCTCCCTGTGGAAGCCAGTTTGGGTCCTTAATTATGGGGGCACAAAACTAGCGCTGGGGTGGCCACCGAAAGCAAAAGTAAATAGTTTCTAGGTCGTTGTCGCGGTACGATGCACAATAAGCTAATAAAGGGTTTTATGCGTACTGCTTGTGATTTTCTCCTCCATTTCCTGCGTGTTGCTTGGGGTTTTATCATCTCCAAATCATGTGATTGGTTGAGAAAACTTAGCGATTCCGTGGCAGCGACCATTGTTGCTTTGAACAGGAGTTTTCGAAATTGCTTAGGCAACGATGGATACTTTTTTCGAGATGCTTTAGTCATTCTTTTCATGGAGAAGCACTTTAATTTGTCATTGGTTAAATTTAAATGGATGCTTCATGACGGCAGCCGTTTAACGATCAATAATATAAGGTATTACTTTTATGTAAAATTTAAAAGAAAGCGGCTCACAGTTGGTAGTTTATTGAGTGATCGTAAGGAACCGAAGTCCTTGCGCTGTTGGGAGTGAGATAGCGGTGCCCGAGGGAGAGTGAAAGCTGTGACTGCGGTGATGAGCAGGGCCACGTTAGGCGCAACGTTGTGAATGCACAATGGCTGCAGATGCCCAGATGGTCATGAATTGGTCAGTAAATTGTTAGTGCAGGCCTTGCGGCGATTGTGGCGCCTCCTATCGGTCGTGAAATCTGTCCAGCACATCATGCGAATATGTTGTCTGCAATGGGGTGTGCAAATTGTTCGTCCGCCAAAACTTAATTGCCGCTACCTTCGCAAAAAGGTCGCCCTCTTAAGATCAGCGTCTGGCGATTGTGCCCAGAGCCGGCGAATGGGGTGGCAACTTTTTGGGCCATTTCTTTTAGTGGTGCTCGTATCACGTCTCGCATCTTACTACCGACGCCACCGACTAATGTGCCGAATGCGACTGTGTTTGTGCTAAGGTCCATTCCGGAGGGCATTATCAATTCGAAGCGGAAAGGTGCACGTTACTTCTCTGTCGCCCGTTTTATGTTGAGCCGCCCACAAGCGGCAAGCGGGGTCATAAATCTGTGCGGCGACAAACGATCACGTCCAGCCTGTCATAAAACAGCCCGGTGCTGCTGATGACTATCTAATGGAAGGCAGCTGCGTGAAAGTGTCACCTAATGGCGGTTACGGACGATCACCATCACATCCTATCCGTGTCGATCGGTGCCATAAGGTTCGGGCCAGAATTTAAGATTTATAGCAATCATAAAGTGGGAAAATTCGGGACACCGTCAGTGAGAATATTGGAGCGAAACAAACATGACACTTCGATATGCTTTGATCGAAAACAACAAAACGGCCAAACTCTGGGCCACACATAACGGCATACAGGAAACTGGGGTACCAGAAATTCGAATTTATGCCCAACATGCCCTGGTTGGCGTTTTTATTTCTGTACAACATATCTGTTTTGTCTCATCCCATCGCGCCCTCCGATCTTATGCTAATAGTGCCTTTATCCAATCCACTGTTCAGCATCCAGCAAACATTGCGCAAAGCACGTAAAAAGGTTTTCCCGAAATTTTCTTCGGTGGTGTCTCAATAGGTGGACAGGCTTCCGAGCTCACTGTGGGGTTTCGCAGCGCAACAGAAAGCTAGTGCAGGGCAAGCAAAAAGTGACTCCTTAAACAAAAGCGGATTAAAAGGAAGGAAGAAGAAATTTTGGTGCCCATTTTTCGCTCTCGCGCGCGCGTGATTAAACTTTTATTGCATTTCTAATGGCCTAGCGATCGATCGCGATTGCGCCTTGGCCTCAGCTGCCGCGAGTGTAAGAAATGTCTTAATTGCTCGCCTGAGCGTGTCGAGGTTTCTACGGTGTGCCGGGGCCCGATCAACAAAAGCCGGGTGTAGGAGGCGCAGTTCATCGGAACGCGCAACCGAGGCAGCTAAATGATCAAACGAGCCCATGTTTGTTGCACCAGATTGATGGGAGGGATTTTCCTTTTAAAATTAAAATTACTTTTTGAAAGTGTTCGATCCCGAGACATAACATAAAACGAATAAAGTAAGGCTTAAGCATCGCCGTTCGTGTGTGAAGGAAATCATTTCTTTCTTCATCGCAGCGGGTCCGTATGATAATTCCGGATGAATAGTAGGCCCCTAATAAGTTGCGCCCGCGATGGACTTTGTGGAAATGTCAGTAAAACATTAAACTAACGGTAGAGCGGAAAGTGAAACCGTTTTGGTAACAATCGCTGCTCGAACCGACGCAATCACTGAACGAAAGGAAAATCTATCAACCGGACGAGCAGCGTGCTTAGGAATTCATAAACGTAGAATTTGAAACTCCTTCATTGGTATGTTTGACGATGCCTATAGTACGCCTCCAAATCACCAGATACTTTCGGAAATGGGAACTGTTAAAAGATTGGCAAATTTCAACGGCCCACCTCAGACGGTTCCATGCTGAATGACGGATCAATGATTTTGTTGGTAAAAAAACGGCACCATTTTTGGTAATTGTTTTCATGAGGCAACATCGGCATTCATTAGTAAGGCGGGAATGCTACAATTGATGGGATGGATAGCGAAAAAGACGGAACCACAAGCAGATGAGTGAAATCAAAACCCACCGTCACATACGAATGGTGCTTCTGTCGACGCTAATGAGGATCATAATCATTCATATGCGTCGGAGAATTCGTTGGGAAAATTCGTTTTGCGTTTTAAAATAAAACTGCATCCACGTGAACCGTTAATTAAAACTGTTAAACGGGCACGTTCGTTTAAAGTCGGCACCAAACTCAGAGCGCTGGTGAAATTGTCATGCGAAAATGCGTACGATCGGTGCCCGGTTTGCTGTTATTTGTTTTGTGGACGAAAGTGAAAACGAAAATTTTTTTTGCTTTCCTCGGTTATGCATGATCGCGAAGCATAATGTGCAGGAATTACTGCCGCCGCCACTGCGGTTTCGAGCGGGGAGCTTAATTGTAAGTTGTTGAAAAGAAATTTAATTACACCACCGAGATGCTGGATTTCCTTGAGTTTGCCGCAATTACATATCATTTTGAGAAATAATCACAACATCCCATCGACTCGGAAATAATTTTATGATTTTTACGTAAATAATAATTAGTTTATGATTAAACGGATTGATCCTGTGTTGATTGCGTAGTATTTTAAAAGGATTCAAATTTCAATAATCAACTTAAAATGTAATTCTTGGTATGTCTATTCAGTATTCGAAAACTTAGCTGTAACATTGTACAACCAGCGTCGGCGAATGATAAATTTGTTTCGCATTCCCAAATGATTCCAAACAGTGCCGGAATCATTGGAACTCTTCCTGATTCTTCCATGAACCAACCACTAGCATCCAGCATCCGATAGTAAATTTGAATCAGCAAATCATCTGACATAATCAGGGCTCGGAGAGCGCGTCGAACGACGTTAATTTTACCGTAATTCAAGTGTGCGATCGCCCGGTCGGCTCGGGACTGAAGTTGATCGCGCGCAAGCCCAGCGCAAAGTCTGAGCCGGTTTGCTTCAAGCTGAGTGCCCGATCGTTGGCTCTCTCTCTCTCTCTGGGGGGAGAGGGCGGCCAACAACCGAAAGCCCAACCCTTTGGTGGGCTCCACGAGAGCGAGCCCACAACTCTCTCAACGCGATTTTCATTCATTTCTCGGCCCGCCGTTAGGCTGGCGGCTCGTTTGCGTTACGGCCGCCCGTTAGCGGCCGCCCGTTAAAGGCACTCAGCGGAATTTCCACGGCAAAGCCCATCGCCTGCATGCAAACCGCGGGTGAAGCCGGCGGGGCGCCGCGCTGCATCGGCAGTGCGAGTCGGGAGCCTCTCGATAAGTCAGCAAATCGCAGTCGTCAGTTGTTTGCCGACTGCAGCGCGGTTCGGTCGTACATTTCGGACAGTTTCTTCGGCAGCGGCAGTGCGTGCTTCGCTTGGGCTAGTGTTTCGGTATGTGCACCGTGCACCGTGCACCATTGCGGTGTGTTTTTGTTCACTCATAACGATCTAGTGCTGCGAAAGAATAACGGAAACGGTTGCAGACTTACCGGACCATGTGTGCGATTGGCATTCGAGTTGCTCCACTGTATGAGTTCTAGGATCCGACTGTGACCGGTGAGCGTGATGTGATGAGTTGGGTGATGAGTTGGGTGATGATTAATGTGAATTTGAGGTGGCAATTGAGTGAGTGTTGTACGATTGAATCAATCTGAAGAGACACAGGACAGGCGAACATCATTCAAGTTGGACGGGAGTTTTGCGTGTGGTGTGTGTTGGATGAAAGTGAATCAAATGACTAATTATTTAATGGATCGTCGAAATCGATGACCAAAATGGGCATCAGCTTTCTTCTCGCACTTCGCGTTCTTGGAGCATTTTTTCCCCCCAGACTTTAGAGTCTTGTTTTTGTCGGCCGCATTGACCAGTTCATTGCCTGGGGGGTCTCGAAATGGCTTGCTCCAGGAGCTAGGCATTTACCAAGAGAGTGACGAATTGGGCAGCGGTTTGCTTAATATTTCTTCGCCGTGGGTCCGTGGGTTGATGGCGCGGTGTTGATAGACCAAATTAGCTCGCTTAATAACATTATAATAATCTGTGAATAATTCATGCCCAAGTCGCCACGATCGGCCAGTGTTCTGGCGGCGGCCGCTGGCGTGTGCTGTGGGAACCTGTGCGGTGCGGGTGATAATGAAAGTTCGAAGAGTGAATTCGTGTACTACGTTTTTTTTTCGCTCCCGTTTTTGGTTCCAGTTTTCCATTCTCTTTGGCGCACAGGTGCTACTGGTGCACCCTTTGGCAACTGTTGGCTGTGAGCCGTAGCAGCAGCAGCAGCAGCAGCAGTGAAATGAGACTGCGATCCACTTATCGTGACCGTCTCGAAGATCTTGTTAGCCGGGAGGGCTCGTGGACCTCTGGCCACCCGTCGCTAAGACTTCCGTTTCGGGCCTGTGTGTGACTAATTGTTTGGATAGGGTCAGCCGCGCAGTTGATTCGAGATCGGCCGAAGCGAAGCCGAGTCCGATCCGGGCCCTGGCCGGATGGCGAGCATGGCCGGCAGGATAAGGATCTTTGCTTTCATTTTCAAATGAAATGCAGTTTGCAGCGCCAGTTTCGCTTCGCCTCGTAAATTGCTCAATGAGGCCGCCCCCGGTGCACACGGTCAGCCCGATCTCGTCCAGATCTTGTAGATTTAACGTCACTCGCTCGCTTGCTGGCTGCTGTTGCTGGTGGTCACAATAAGGCAGCGGTGTGGTCGCCCCTCGACCAGAGGCCGGGAGTTGTACGCTGGATGTTAAAAACTGACGAATCAATTAAGTGCAGTGCATCGGAGAAATGCACAATAGGAACAGGAACGGCAACATAATCCGTTGCACACGTTGCCACTCGTTGGCGCTGTGCACTGAGTGATGGATAATTTACGACTGGACGGTTGGATTTTTATGGCCACAGGACTGTCGGACCCATTTGCATATCGTAAAAGTGGACTACCCGGTGGGGCTGAAGAACTCACGGAGCGTTCTAAATCAAACCGATCCCTCGTTGATTGCTGGCCGATTGTTTACAATGGATCCATAAAAACTGCTGGAGACCGATAACGAACGAACGATCGGCGAGTGGCGGGTTTGTTTTAAGACGATACTACGTTCTAGTGGCTCCGTAAATGGGTTTCTGGAGCATTTCGTTCACGTGGAAACGAAACTTTGCCACCGATCCAGTCAATAACGGTTCAATTTGAGTAATATTTTAATCAATCGCGTTAATTTACGTTCGATGTCCTCCACATACGATCGCGGCTGCAATTAATATCCCGTTCCCGTTTATCGAGTAATCGCGCAGCATCCACGGTGGGCGACCCGGCGGCAGGAACAGGAGCAGAACCGAACGAAATGACAAATTCCTCCGCCCAACGCTGGTGACCCGGTTCTGGGTCTGGGGCGCGCGTCGGCCCCGGGCGGACCATCGGCGGAGGTGTCCAAGCGTGAACTTCCGTTCGCGGCACCCGGGGAGCCATCGGTCGGCGCCTGCCACCGACAGCATCTCGCGCCAGTTCCAGCCCCTCATTTCCGCTCGCTCGGGCTCGGTCGGGGCGAAAACGACCACCTCGGAAATTCGATCCCATTAGCTGCGCAAACCCGGCGAACCGTGGCCATTGGCCTTACCGCTGGCCGCGGACGTGACCGCGCGCCCACCGCGAAGACGCTCCCCTTGCTCCGGGTTCTTGGCGCGCTGTGCGTGTTTTCTTGCCCTGCTTCTCCTTTGCCGTGGCCTGCGTTGGCCTTCTTTCGCCGCGTCTCCCGAGGCCGCTCCGAAGGGTATGCTAAACTGTTCGGGAGGAGGCCGGCCCGGCGGGGGGTGAGGAGCAGCCCATCATAACAAGATGCTTGATAAATCGCTTTTTAACAAGTTGTCAATTAGATTCGGTACTCATTTCGTTCATCGTTCGTTTAGCAATCTCTCCACCTGGTCCACCGGGTTTTTCTTACCTCTATTGCTCTCCGATTTACTGGACCGTTTTTCCCCCCGTATTTTTACCCCTTTTTGCTTATCTGCCTTCTCTCTCACACACGCAGGTCTCTCTGATTAGTCTCGACCGTTGGTTGCGCCCTCGCCAGGGGATCGTTTCACGTTTTTTCGGTTGCAAAATCGGCACCCTTATTGGGCTGCCATTTTTTTCTGTGCTTTGCATACCATCGACGACCATCGCCACCGTGCTGAGTGTGTAGTTCCATTGTTTTTGGTTTTCCGCTGGCAAACCGGCCACCTAATTCCGAACCGAGCCAAGAGTGAGTGAAGTTATCACCCAAGTGAACGGAACTGCGGCGAAAGAAAGAGTGAAGTTTGTCTAACCCAGAAATTCACCAATTCACGGTGCACGGATCGTGGTGCACGAATTAATGTTTGTTTTTTGTTTGTTTTTGGAATAAAAGAAAAAAGAGTCAAACCAACACGGCGTGAGAAAAGTTAAAGCCCCGAAGTGAAGTTAGCGCGCCCCAGAGTGATCAGGCTAATTTCGATTCCTGGGGAATCGAGTGTGCAGTGTGACAAAAGCGTGGTTGGCCACCTTGATCAGGTTATTTGACCAAAGTTTGTGTATGTTAAAGTGGTGCATTAAAACGGTGTTTGTGAGGTGACGGAAGCTAACGAACGACATTTTCAACCGTATCGCCATCACGATCGCCGTCATCGGGAAATTGGTGCGAAAAATCCAACCAAACGGACGCAGTCGGCTAGGATCGCCGTGCCGGGGTCGTAGAGCCAGATCGATAGAACTCCTGTGTAGCTCCCGTGTGGCTCCGGGCGAGCAGCAACTAATTAGAGGTAATATTTCGTAATGACCGTTTTTTCACGTGGCGTTCGTTTGTTGGTTTCTGTCGGCCAGTTTATTGCTATATCATGTACCTTGGGCACCGTGGTGGCCAAGATTCGGGGGCAGCGATCGCGATAGCGATCTTTACGGCGGACGAGTACGTAATCGAAGCAGGAAACGAACAATGTGTATAAAATGTTTTATTGCTCCTGGCACCGGGCACCAGCCCGGCCCGGTCATAGATGAAGATCATAGATTTTATGCGCGTCCAAGAACACAACCGCCAGGGAAGAGGCGCACGATTGCTGGCGATCTAACGCTCGGGCCGTAAAAGTTTAATGAAAGCTCACGCTGGCTCACGTCTGCTTCGATTTGGTTTCGATTTTTTTTTTCTCCCCTATCGATCAGCCCGATTTTACTTTCGTTTTATGAAGGTTCATTGTCCCAAGATGGTGGCCGGCCGGAGATGGTTCGCTCGGGCTACGGTGCGTGATTGGCTGGCCACAAGAAAGTGTAAGCATCGATCCCGGCCCCGTTCCCGGCCCCTCGGAGGCTGCCCGGGAGGGTCGTTCCATCGATGCCCCGCTTTTCTCCGGCCACGGCCAATTGCCGATGATTGGGAGCGGTTTTTCATCAGATCGTAGGGACTCGCGCAACATAACTGGTGATGGCAGGAATGTTTATTTCCATCACATAAAACATCGCCGCTCTCGGCGCACGCGCGCCTGCCGCGTGGCCCCTTACGCCCGTGGCCGTCGTTCTTGGTGGTGTCGTCGTTGGCTAGAAGCTAGGTGCGACCACTACGCCCAACAGTGGAACGGAAACGTTTCCAGATCTAATTTAGCCCCGGCGTCTCGAATGACCGGTTCGGACGAAGTGCGTATTTATACGGATAAATTAACTGGTAACGGTGCTTATTTTGTCACCGTGATTAGCTTCGAGCACTTCGGCACCGGCGGGCGAAATGGGATCCAGGTGATCCCGTTCCCGTTCTCGGACAGGAATGGCGTCCGGTGTAGGCCCCTCGCTCCACGGCTAGCGTCTCGATGTGTTAATTTCGCCTGACACATCTATTGCTGGATACGCTATCAGAAGTGGCCATCTCATAATTAGTTTATTAATAAATTGGATCATCAATATATCAAACAATTATAATTCTAGCTTTGCCCGTTGCGAGCGTTGCTTCGCCTATAAAATTGTGTTTTTTTTAATTCGTAGCCTTTAGCTCCCATTCTTATTCAAGGAATTTTAAATTTTAATACGTGTTGAGGAATTTGCTAAAAATTTAGTCATGAACAGTTCACATGGCTGACGCGCCACGTCAGCCTCACCTCGATCAGCTGCGCGAGATTTATATTCCGATATGAAGCAGTTAGCAGATAAAACTTAGATAAATTATGCATAATTGCGCCAGTGCCAGTACTTATTGTAATTCGCCTATCATTGAATGAGCCCGACAAAATGATCTCCAGTAACAAGGAACTTTATCGGAACATCGCGTGCCCGAACGGAAAAGTCTTGCGTTAATCCGGTTTAGCACGGAAACTGAGCTCCAAACCGCCAACCAACCAGAAGAAAGACCACTCCACAAGTGAAGAGGGCAAAAAACAAAAAACAAAATCTGGCACTCCACGGCCAAGTGACACCGACAAACCACAGAGCTAACGGTCGGTCAGGTGTCCGCGGTCGGCCCGAGATCGTGATGCACTGGCCGCGGCGTTTATGCAACTGCGCTATTACATAAATTTATTCACTCCAGCCCACTCGTTCGCCCACCGAAAGAAGACCTGGATCCTATTGTTTGCTCACGCCGTTCGTTAGCGATCGCCACGCCGCGCCACGATCGCCTGTCGCCACGCGCTACTCCTGGCGTGGCCAAGGTTAAGAATGCCAGCCGGTCCGGGTCGGGCCGGTACTTTTCGCGCCCTAAGACTAAACGGCGCATAACGTCCGTGCGGCTGGGGGAATGGCACCAACCCACCTCGCGACCCGCCCCCCGGGAAGGGGGTGAAGACGGCCGCCATAAATCGGACGGCCAGCACCATTCGTTACTGGGGGACCCAACCGGGAATGCGGGAGTCAATTGTGGATCTTTATAGCTATTATAACAATTATACTAAATTACTTTACAGGTACTTCGGGGTTGTTGTTCCGAAGCTGGGTTAGAGGGCGGTCTGTTTTGTTGGCCTTCGCGTTAACCGATATCACTTTGTGTCGCCCTTGCCCTTGATTGGGCCCTACTGAGAGTTTCCGCTCGTTCTCGTCCGCTCGCTCTGAGATGATAAAGAAAGCTCAGCACTCCTACGTGTACCGCGTACTTACTGCTTCGGGTGAGCAGGACGACTTCTGAAGTAAGTTGCTTGAAATAGGATCTCGTTGCGACTAGTCGACCCACGCGCCCGACTGCACCGGCAAGGCCATTTGTTATTGTTGCAGGGTCCACACCGGCACCGGTCAGTCGGCTAGTTAGTGGCGGGCAATTTATTTCAAATTAAAATATCAGAATAATGTAGCAAAAAGCGCCAAACAATGGCTGCGTGGCCGGGAACACGCCGACGCCGGTGGGTCGGTGGTGGGAGGGGAGGGGAGGAACTAACTGCGGCCACCGGTCCGGTGGCATGTGCATTGAATTTGCAAGGAAAAAGCGTCGGCTTAGAAGAAATCTGCCACAAGCAAAAACCGAGCGCAGGTTCGTCGGGTTCGTCGCTGCCGGTGTCGTGTGAGTCTCTCGTTTATCGCCCGTTGTGTCGCACGCCGCGAGCGGTTTCTATTGGGGTCCCGCAGGATGGTGATAACTTCTTGCTTCTTTCGCAACCTGGCTGAAAATTCGCCAACAAGAAGTGGAAGGAGAAGAAGAAGTGGGGAGGAAAAATATATGGAAAACTGGAAAATGGTGCTAGCGGGCCACAGTTTAGCGGGGCGCAGTGCCAGTGACAGGTTTGGTTAAAATCGTTTTGGAGTCACTTACGGGAGCTCGCGGCCGCGCGGGCTCTTTCCGTTGTGTCGTCATGGCTTCTTCAGCTTTTCGCGCCGCGTCGCATTCCTTGCGCACGGCGCGGACGGTGGTCGCCGCTGGGGTTGCGTCGTCGACGACGACGACGACGGTGATGGTGCATTATGCAAGTGATCTGTTGTGTGCCGTTGGAATCTAAGACCTTGCCGGGCCTTCGTCCGCCCTTCTGTCCCGCCCAGAGTTGACCTTAAATGGGTGGCGGATAAATATGTGCATATTATGCTGCAGCTCACTATTCTGCTTCGCCGCTTCGCTGCCTTTTGCGCTCGCACCTCTTTTGTGGCCGAACGCCGGACCGTGCGATTGTTCATTACCATTATCATTCTAGCATCAGTCGGACGGGCTGCCGTTTCTCCCTGCCGACAGCCCACCACCACGTCCCCGGGATGCTTGCTGCTTCTTCTGACTGTGTGCTTTCTTTTCTGGCGTCTTGTTCTTCGCCCACTAGCTACGTTTGCGCGCGCAAATAAACCGATCACCGGTCCCGGTTTCGATCAACCAGAAGACAGATGAATTGAGCCCTTCGAGCTCCGTAGTTAGTTGGCACTCGAGAGAGAGAGAGAGAAAGAGAGAGAGGAAGAGCTAGGATTGCCTTGGATGACAAGTTAAGCGAGATATGACAAGTTGTTTTAGCTTCTTGGGTTGCACAGAGTGATTACCGGTGACTTCCAAATTGCGTATCGGTGTCGCAATCTGTAACGCTACCGCTCGCCAGGCTCTTTTGTAATGTTGTGGATTATAAATACGATGTAAATTAATTGAATAGATTAGCCTTTCTTTCCTTCAATTCACAAACCCTTATCATTTCATGTGATCTCCCTGGAAACTTAATTGCCTTTGAAAGTTTCCGTTAAATTTCACATTTACTAAAAATGTATTAAAACCGTATTATGATTGTGAGAATCATCGTGGGCATGGATCCTGCATACTTATTTGGGTCATCATCGAGCCACACCATTAACACCCATTTGTTGACTCGTTTCTGTGATGTCACACGCTAAAAGAGACTATTATGAAATCGCACTTCACGACACGAATCGCGGCTCAATTTTCGTCACTTTCTGTTTCCTTTTGGAGTGATTCCATTTCCATCTTTTTTTTGCGCGCGCATTTGCATATGACGCATCGACGTCGCACTGGCGCAGAAAGCATGTGGAATGCAATAAAGTTATGTGATCGGTCAGCCAGTGGAACGAACGCACTCGGCACTCGGTACGTCTGTTCCCCTTTGATGTTGTGCCCTAACCACACCCTGATCGATCGAAGACATAATAAGCTTCGACCAAAACGGTGTCACGATTTTCTGCGGAAGTTCCGTTGTGGTTCATAATTATTAGATAATCGACTGGTACACTGGACCTGCCCAGCCCACCGAGTATGACGCGTGCCTTTTTTCGGAGCTCGTGCCAAGCGCACGCAAACGATTGTAAGCCGGGCCTGGTCGGCGTCCGCCCTTTTTGGGAGCAACCATTTCAATCACCAACCGATGGGGCGTTTGTTAGCAGGGCTCGTGATCGACGAAATAGTGAACGATTTTCGTGATCGTGGCCGAGGAGATAGAATTGAAGACAGAAACGCCCCGAGCGGAGCCCTCAGAACCCTTCAGAACCTTCCGGTCCGTTTGGCGGTCAATATCCGGTTGCTAATCGGTTGGGCTCGACTTCGGTGTCGATAGCACCGGCCGGACAGCCCGACCGAGCTTCTAAGAGCCCCACGTTAGCCAGGCGGTCCGTTAGTGGCGGTCTCTTCAGAACGTTCCGAGCCGCCTTCTTCATTACACGGCCCACGCGCGGTGAGGGTTCTTCACTCACATTAGCCCGGCCGAGCGCTAATAGCTCATTGCAGTCGTTCGCTCGGTCCGGGCTGGGCTGAGGGTGATTCAAAAATTAATCATTAATTTACCACCGAGTGGACGAAGATCGATGAATCGATCACGCGAGGAAGCCAACTGCACGGTAACCGGCAGAGAGCGCCGTGGCCGTCGTCACGCCATTGCCAAGGAAAAACTGGGGTGCTAAAGTGAAGCAGTCCATTCGATAGCGATCGCGATCGTCTTCGACTCTTTGATGACGACGCATGAAACCGACACCGAAGTGTGTCTTGGGTCTTCCTTTGAGCACTGCCGTGCTTTAATATGGCAAATTCGAAAATGTAATTGAAATAACGTTAACATAGGGTTTTGAAGTACAACACAAAAGTAGACCATGAGATTATTGATAGAAAGTCAATCAACTACGAAAGAAGTAATAGAATCTGTCTGTACACTTATCTTACTTCGGTTGATATGGTAAACTACTCTCATAAACACTTCTGCTACTAGTTTGAGGAAAAATGGTTGACAAAACTTTAACATAAACTTAGATCCAACATACTATCCTGTGAGCTCGTTGTAAGCTTCGTTTAAATAATGAAAATTAAACAACAGTAAAATCGACATCTATAGAAAATGAGTGAGAAGCTGGATTGGCCGTTATAAAGCAAATGACTTGAGGTGAATTCCTGATAAATTGATTAGCTGTCTTGGAATTCATCCGCCCCGAGAGTGACGTTTAGTTTCAGCCAGTTTTCCGGCTTTCGATTTTGAGTTCTGATCGATCTACGCAGTTCGATGATGGAATGTAGTGGCGGCAGCAGCAGCGGAATGGATATGCTAATTACCATCGGATCGGGCCGCTTAATTTGCGGCTTTAAGGACCCGGCGGAAAGAGGGTTCGAGTAGCGCCTGGTTAGCGGTTCTCGCCGAACATTAAACTAGACCGAGCGACGGTCGATAGTGGCCGGACGGACACGCCGGTGGTTTGTAGGGCCGCGAGAGAGCGCGAGTATTTATGGCTTGGCTCGGCTCAGCGAGCGTCTGGCTGGCGTTCTTGTTTTAATTCTATCCTAGTTTAGAATGCACCGCTAGACGCCGGAGCATATCAGTTTAAGAGAGTGGCCGGGCCAGGAAATGGCCATCACTCCGATATGATGGCACGCGGTAATGGCATGACTTTGGCCGGAGGCAAGCCAAGTCTGCCCAGTCTGGACCACTCTGGGACCAAGGTGCCAGATGAACGTCGCCCCACAACCGAGCGACCCTCGGGCGGTGGGTTAGCAAAGGAAAAAAGGCCTCAAAAATAAACGGTACTACCGTCGTGCGTTTGTGTGCTCTCGGTTCGCGATCGATCACGCTCGCGATCACCGAAAAGCAAGTCACCCTTAACGGTAGCAGGGAAACTGGCCGAAAAAAATCTATGTTTACGTTAATAACATAAGCCAATAGGCAGGCATTCGGTGTGGAAATGTTGAAGAAGCTTCTAACGAGCAGCCAAAAAAGAAGGAAAAACAAAAAGCTTTAATCGAATAGCGCGTTGGAGGGTTGAGAAACTCGGCCGCTCGGCCTTTGCTCGACTGATCGGTCGAGGGAAAATGTGTCGCACCGAACGCGAGCCGACGCTCACGACGCTTTATGTAATTTCTAGGGTAGCAGAACGGAGAACCGAGAGTGTAAAGAAAACCGGAGAAAAACGTATTCAATTTTCTTCCCGGACCCCCGCTGAGAAGTGGGTCACGGGAAGCTCCAAAATGATAGAACGGAAACGCACGGGAAAAAAAGTTAATGCATTTCGTAATCGCCAGAAGCGCCCGGGGCTTGAGACGACGATTTTCGGACACTTGCCTAAACGATTTTCCATCCCGGAAAGAGGGTTGAACAAAAAACGGTTGCTTTTCAAACGGCACTTTGCCGATAATATTTAGTCATTTAGTGAGAGGTCACTTTCTCCATCTCTCTTTCTCTCTTTCTCTCTCTTTACTCCGTCTTCTTTAAAAAATGCGATCGAACTTGATTTTCCACACACCTGTGTGAATGGCCATTGAAATATTGTAGGTTCGATTGGTTCGCTTATTATTGATCTTTGATTATCGATCAGAATGTTTAGAATAAGACATGATTTAAGATAAAGAAAAAAGTAAAGATAATTTGAGCTATCGTCAACAACAATCAAACTATTAAAACGTATAGAAAATACCAAAACAATATGCAAATTAATCATAATATAATCAAGTTTAACATAAATGTAGATTGATGTAAACATAAAGCACTCTAAACACTTCCTTCGTAACGGGTGCTGGTTCGGGCCTAGCGAACAAGTTCCCATCGTTCCCGTTTGGCGCCACGCTTGTTACCAATTTTCCACCAGCTACGGCTTAAGGTAGACTTGTTTCGAGAGTAGAATGGCGCATAATTTGATTACAATTCGTGATTTACTCGACATCTCGACGTCGGCGAACGTCGAATCCCGGGCTTTTATGTCAATCACTTGGAACCGAGTGGTTCTCGGAGTCGATTTAACTAATCGATTCGACCCGGGAAGCCACCGTTGAGCTGGGGCCGTTAAAGCCCAATGATACTGATCACTGGTGATTCGGTTAACGTTACTACCTCTCGAATGCCACCAATTTGTGCACTCGTGAGCTGATTGGAGAAGATCGTCTTTCGGGTCTTGGAAAGTGGCGTTCCCGGGCCACGGCAGGGGGGTTTGTCGTGCAGGACTTTCCATCGCAAAGATACCCGGCAGATACCTGTGAGTTCCCTGCGCACCCACCGTAACCGTTTGCTTCAGTGAAGATTGCATCGCCCTCGCACACAATGTACCCTTCCCCCACGTCACAAACACTCACAAAACGAATCTATTAGGCTTTAATTCATTTATCACGTTTTCGAGTGCCGCCAATGGGCCAATGGGGTCCAGCCAGCGTAAAAGCCAGCGGACCTGTCAGGGCTTATGATTTGGGTTGCGATCGGGGCCCGTGCTGTGTGCCGCCACCGGCGCAGAGTGCTACCGAAGCTCATCGTTCACAATTGTCCGTACCTCGGGTTGGAAGTGTGCCCTGCCCGGTGCTCTTCCGACCACCGTCGGCCGAAAGGGTTGGGAAGCGTAACCGAGCGACGAACGATTCATCCGGACGGGCCCTTCCTTTCGCCAACGGGGAGGTCCCTCTCTTTCTGTCCGGGACCGTCTTCGAGATCAGGTTGATGTTGGCCGATTCAAGTCCGGCCCCGCAGTAGTCGTGTTTGAATTGACTTCAAATGAATCAATTCGAGTTATGACTTGCAGCCCGCCACTCTCGAGTCGACGGACGGAAACGGTCAAGAGTCTCGCGCTCGCCCAAGCCTGCCCGATCGAGATCGTGGGGTCGATAAGAATGGGAAGCGAAAAGCAGGAGTTTTGCATTGTAACATGGGACGTTCGAAAATCTCGTTGTGGATCGGGCCACGGACTGAATGTAGTGCGTGGTCGAGATTCGATGGAAAGCCTACAGGACTGTCTGGACGGTACAGATGTTGCAGGAAGTCAATTTCTTATAGAGATATCCGTCTGTTGGCCAGATCTATCATCTGGTCCAAGTGCTCATGCTACACTCACTGCCAACCTAGTTGTCCACTCTAGACGCGCGGTAATCGCCAGTCGGTCCGTTGCGTAAGGTAGGTCTGGTGGTTCTGTGTCGAATGTCGCACCTCATCAGTGGACCCGTCTTCAATGTTGCTGCTGCCACCGGAGCTTTACTTTGTTCACGAAACACTCCTCAAAACGCTCGACGCACTCGAGACTTCATTGTCCACTTCTATCGCCCGGCCAAGCAAGAAGCACGCATTTCCACGCCGGCAAAAAGAAAACCCCTTCCCGAGCCAACCATCCGATCCGATGGCTAACGGGACCGTCCGTCGGCAAACTGGTTCCAGGAGATCCAGAGGCCCCCACTCGGGGTGCGCAGCCCAGCGTGCTGAAGAACTGCTTCCTCAGAGCGATGACCAGCGCGCTCCAGAGTCCGGACCGCGAGCATTGAATTAAAGCGTGGCCAGCGATCAGCTAGGTTCCCGGGATGCTGTTGTCCAGGGTTGGCCTGGAGGGTCCGGCCCGGACACCAGGACAGTTGTCCGGCCGACGTGGTGACCGATAAAACTATAATGGGCCCCCGGGTGAGCGTGAGCGGGGAAGCTCATCTCGTTTCGGGCTCGGCCAGTGCCGGCGAAGACGTCGGTTACGTGAGGTTAGGTTGGCACCGGGCGCCTCAGTACGGTACCGGCGAAGGAACTCTCGCTTTCGTTTGCCCATTCAGCGTGCTCCGTCCCTTGGATGGTCGCCCCGGACCCGGAGGTTAACTGGAGAGCGAGAGACCCCCGCTGAGAGCGGGCCCCAACCAGGTCTCTGGTTCAATGGGTGCTTCGGGACCGACCATAACTCGAGCCGACCGGCCAACTAGGGCCCGCGGGAAGCGCGCTGGACAAAGCCATTCTCTAGGTCGTGGACAGTATCGGACGGGCCGAGCCGAGCTCGGTGGCTCGTTTCGGTCGGGCCACTTGAAGTCGGTGTTGTGCTTAATGGTCCGAGTTGTGTTGCCAACTTCCTCCCCCCCGACCGTGCTGTGCCCTTCGGTCCGGACCTCCTGGAATTGGGGCCTGGAGAGTAGGCCAACGAGCCGCAAGCCGATGCCGATGGAAGGAAGTGACCTCTAGACACCCCCAGCAGCAGCAGCAGTGCTCGGACATTCGAGTTCTCTGCTCCTCTCTCGCTCGCTCGATCTCCTGGCCCCGAGTACACACTCTCGGTATATCTGTAGGTGTTTGATCTCTTTGAATCCCTCTCACTGACCGGTTACATTAATCTCTGCCCATAAACGATGGGCACATTCTTGACCAGGTGTCGAACCAGGTGCCGTCCCCGAGCCCACCGGGCCGTGGCGGTGTGTACGAGGTGTAAAAGAACATGCACCATTAAAAAGCCCCGAACGGGGCTCAGGAGCACGCGCCGGAGCGACCATTCTCCCTCCTTGGAGGGTGCGCTGTGCTGCGAAATTTTTGCCTGCCACGGTTTTAATAACGATTGTAATGATCCTATAATGATGCGTTCTATTGCTTAATAGCATTTTTACAACGTTCCCGTTCAATCCTTCCACCTGGTGCGCTGCCTTCGCTGGGCTCCGCATAAAACATGGCACATAAAACATGACAACCGTACGCCGGTGTGATGAAGCCTTTGACGCCCCTTGGACCGAGGAATGTGGGCCGCTCGCACCACTTCGTTACGCGGTTACCGGATGTTTCGCTTCGTCGGTGTCGTCGAGACCAGTCGGCGGCCAGCGTTCCAGTTACGCGGGCGGTCCCGACCCGAGAGTGACCGACAGGACAAATCTTTGCGAATGAAATTCGTTAGACCCCAACGGCCCCCGAACCCAGGCGTCCAGTTGCAGCGCCATAAGATATGAGGCGTTGGGCAACCCGGCGTGAGTGTATGAATAATTCAGTGAAGAATTTGTAGCATAAGCTTCCAGAGTGTCCGTGGAGCTATGGCTTGGAGCATAAGCGATGGCCCCAGCCCCCGGGTCCTTGGTCCGCAACCACCAAGAGTTATCGGCCTTTGTTTGGGTATAGCCAAATTTACGATTTCCGAATCGGTTGGCTGCGTCTTCCGCCTCTGGGGGTTTCCAGTCGAGATCACTTTATGGACGCTGGCCGGCCGGGCGGCCGGCCGGACGTTTTGTTTGGGGTCGTGTTTCGGGCTTGTTGCGGACCGCACTGTTGATCGTTGGTGCCCGAGGTGTCAGAGTGACGAGTAAACGATACCACATTCGTTCCCGCGATTGTGTGGCGATTGTTGCCAAGGTGTGAAGTTTTGTGTAACTCAATTGGAAAGATCCCGCCGGAGCGCACTCTTCCCAGAGCTTGGGCGCTGGTTGTCGGGCCTGGACCTCGAAGGTCTTACTTAATGCCCCGTGGGATTCGCTTCCGTTTGGGTCGGCTCAACGATCGAACTGGCCCGGGTTGGGCTGGGAAAGCGCAAAAATGGCTTCCAGTAGCCAGGGCCGCGTTGGGAACCTGTTTGAGTTTGGCTGGCTGGCTGGCTGGCAGTCAATTGAATAATAACCCCTAAGACAACATTGGCCTCGGAGTGGGGCCCCGGGTGGGCAAACAGTCCGGTCCGGCTAACCAGCCGAGGACCGGGGCCGATCCGGAGTGTAACCCTGTTTCGCAGGCGTCAGGTCTTCGGCACCAATCGGCTACCGATTTCTACTCCACCCTGTTCCGCTTCAGCCGGTAGCCGAGTCGATTGGATTGGCCAAAAGTTGGCAGCCACGGGGCCAGGAGTGAGTATAAACACACTCTCCGTCGCTCGGTTTATTATCTTCGCTGATGATTTGACTGCTGCGGCTGCGGGCCCGGGCGAAATCAGATCACGGCACGGTGACGATGAAGGCGATGGTCCTCGAGAGGATAGCCATGGTGGGGCCTTTGTTTTTGTTGTTCTCCCGGCGGAATGAACGAGCCTGCGGAACGATTTTGACACGTGTGTGCGAGAGTGAGTGAGTGAGCGGTGAGTAGTAGTGTGCCATTTGGCAGTTGGCGGGCCGTGGACGAGATAAGTGAAACGATTAATAATGGCAAAGAGAGTGGAGCTAAAAGCACTCCACCGGCTAATCCCCTAATTTCACCGCCGACGAGGGTCCTTCGCTCCGACCAGTGGCCAGAAACGTCTTCGGTGGTTTTTGACGTATTAATTAGCAGGTTGGACGCGCACGGCACGGTTAAGGAAAGTTGTAAAAGAAAGAAGGCTGAAGCGTGGCGGGACGTTATCTCAAACCTGCCGCGTTGGATTGATGTGATAGAGTTGACAGAAACTCGCTGGCCAAAGGGACCGCACGCTGTGTGAGGAAATGTTTCATAAGTTTTACTTATTTGATTTGTTTTTGTAAATTAAATTAATCCCAGATAAGTGCTGCAAGAGTTGGGTAAAATCTTCATAGGTTATCCCACGCACAAACAAACAAACTGATCACTTCTGTTTATCTGGTTCCTTTTCAGGTATGCCGTAAAACCATCCAGCCAGTGAGTTGATGCGACTCGGACAGTTGATTTGTGCCTAAAGAACACCCGACATCCGACGTAATGGTATGTAACTGTGCCAACCCGGAGCCGTTGAGGGTTCTCCCAGGAGTACGCCCGGCCTTCATTTGCACATTTATCTAAATAGCAGCAGAATCGAAGCGAAAGGACATCGGGCCCCCACCGTTCCGGCGCAGCGCTGCCGATGGGCTTCAATTTGTATTCCACCGACTCCGAACGACTTAATCCGCTCCATTCGCCCGGGGGTCCGCTTCGGTGGGTTCCGTTCGGATTTTTGCCCCACCAGGGGTTGTAGAACCTCCTTTATCACTTTGGCAGCAGCTCGGTGGCACTCCGGCGGTCGGAAGATTATGTAAGCTTCCCGGCACCAATAAACAACCCCCGGCTTGGCACGGGGGTTCTTTATTTTTTCGCCCATTTTCCCATGGGCGCTTTCCGGGAACTGCTCCCGGGGTGGTTGCCACCCATTCCACCCATTCCCAGACGGCGAAGGCTTTCAAGCCGAATTTGATCATTGAATGAAAATCGGCGAGCGCAGAGGAAAGTCGAATCAAGTCAAGAAGCAGCCGAGAAGTGGCTCGCGTAATCCCCGCTCCCCGGAATCGTATGCAAATTTTATTCAATTATTCCACAACCAATTGGCGGGCCGGAATACCAACTGGCGGAGCGGGCTCACTGGGCCCTCGCTGAGCATACCGTTCGCTTTGCGCGACAATGAGCTTTTAATCGCGATCGCGCTGCGACGAGGCCGTGATGTGAAAATGATCGTTCGTGTGCCGTTGCCGACGCGGTTCGATCGCGTTTCGATCGCGAAGTTCATGCAAATTTGTAACCAATCACGGCGCACCGCTGCTCCAGTGAGCATCCAAGGAGCGAGCTATGCTTCGCTGGAGTCACGCAAATTCGCTGCAGACTGCCACGGTGATGATCGTACCGAATCCCAGCACCAGCATGGTAGCAGGTAATCGTTGGGCAGATAACTTTACACGACGGAACCGTAGGGCTCTTGCTTGTTCTGACGTCAGCTTGAAGCTTCTGTGGAATTGATCTACGATCCGCTAATGGGCGTAAGACCCGGTGTATATTTTAAATGATCCTTCGGAATAGCAGACTACAGATAGTAGCCAAGAACAGGAACAATCCCAGAATCCGAACTAAGTGGTTATCGACTTGCGACTATATTGGAACTACAGCTCATTGAGATCCATTCATTTCCACACCACAAAAACAGTAACTCCAAGTCTGCCGCTGCAAAATGAAGATCTCAAAGGGTCGCACGGTTAATGCAAGCAGTCTGCAGAAGTTCCGTGACCCCGCGGAATGCGATCACGTCGTCACCGACAGTCGCCGTTGATTGTTTTGCGCCAAGTGTCGCCAAAGATTCGCGGAAAGACCACTCAGACCGCTTAGGCTGGGACCGCGCCCGGACGGTCGCAGTTGTAATCGTGGAAAGATGCCCCCACCGGGCCTCTGGGGGCCAGGGTATTCCGGTTCCAGCCAGACGGACACGCTCCGGACCGGGCCCCTCCCGGTTGCTATAATTAGCACCGATCGCACGGACCATCGTGTGCACAATTGAGACACGCGCGCGAACGTCTTGGCGGCCAGCAACATGCCACGGTCGACGGTTGTTGCGTCGTGTCGTTGTTATCGTGCCGGCGTTGCGTTGACGCGAGCCGCGCGCGAGGACATTACTCCTCGGACTCGGGAGGTCCCGGCCACGGCGACGATGATGATGATGGGGTTAAGGGTAGCAAACACGCCACGCCTCGTGTTGAACTCGAGTTGACTATTTTAATTATGACAATTCTCGCCCTCAGTGCCGTCGTCGTGTCCTGTGTGGTTCGTGGCGGCGGCATGACATGGACAGATGTCGACGAACCTCCGACGATACCATTCAACCTTGCCCTGACTCGTTTTGACCGGCTCGTCGTTCTGGGCACACACGCTGCAGGCTGTCGTTTTCATCGGTGGCTCCGTGTGTCGTGTCGAAGGCGGAGGCTTTATTAAATCTTCCGTAATCAGCGTAATGATAGCGAGAACAAGGCGACTTTCGTTTCAGTTTTCAATGTATCATCAGCACGAATTATCGCCCGGCGACTCCGGCTGGCTGGCCGCTGATGTGCCGGGTAAACACATGAAAAACCAGATAAGTACAGCCCGCACGGCGTCCGGCCACCGGACGTTGTTGATGCAACGCGCACAGGAAAATAAACATATCCTTATGCAGAGTGCCATTGCCATTCGGATGGACCTTTGGCTCGTGCAGGAATGCAAGTCACCGGACGCCTCTGCCGAGGATTTAAAACCAGTTCTTTCGCGCCCCAGGTTCTGTCTCGTTTGTGATTGTAATTAAATTAAAACCATAAAACATTAACTTCAGCACGAGTTTCCCGGGACAGTACAGTAGCAAATATTGTGGCAAAATACGGTAACACCTACCGTGAATGGAAAGTTTTCCACCATCCAAGCACCCGTCGGGCCGGTCACTTCGAAGCCCGCGTTTGTGGGTTGACCGAGCGCCCAAAAGTGGTTTGCTGGGCTCGATGCTCAAACCACCGGAACATCCGGTACGATCCGAATCGACCCGGGAATCGACAATTTGGGAGGTGAAAACAGCTAGGGCCCTCCAGGGAATGCCGCGGCTGCCCACTGACCCGAAAGACCCGTGTTATTATCAACATCGACCGCCAATGGAGAAAATAGTATCACCATTAGTTGGTGCATAGTTGGAAAGCAGTTCATAGCTCTGTGTGTTTAATCCGCTGATAGTTTTACCTTTAAAATTGTCCCGTTAATTAGAAATCGATGTGCGATTTTACATGCTTTTCTGGTTGCTACTTTTCGCCTTTTGTTCATTTTGTTTAATTGTTTTATGACGTTTAATTAAACTAATTCCTTTAAAGGCTTAAGGTGGTTCTAAAAAAATCAACCCTCCGGTTCGCGGTTTAAACATATTTAGGGTGATGAACGATACGATTACAAAGTATCTGTGGATGATTGCCTTTGCAATTTCTCTGAGCTAAGGAATTTTAGAGAGTTTTATTGAGAAGTTTAGAAATTCAATTCAGAGTTCATTTATCTGATAGCCTGTGATAGCTCTGAGAGATTTTTTTTCTGCTCCCCTGATTAATGGGTGCATTTCAAAGCCCCAATCCATAAAATTATTAAAAAGTGTTAAAAGATGTATATACTTCTTACTTTATGTTTTATTTTTTCTTCATAATTAACAAGATAAAAGACACGAATTTTCTATAATTTTGTGGGGATATGGGATTAGACTAGTAAAACATTGAATGCAGATTCGACTGAGAATAATCCTCGATAAATGATTTAAAACAAAAAGAAACTTATACTATTCATTTCATACTCATTCATACCCCAAGGGTTGATTAAACAAACAACCGTAATCCTTAGCATAAAACAACAAAAATTACTCAAAAAGGAAAAACTCCTAAACTAAATTAAGTTACTGTCGACCAAACCTGACGCCAAAAGCACGGAAACCTTCCCAAAAACGTGGCCGGCACCTGCCTCATAACACCTTCCGGCGGTGGCAAAGTTCAACACTTTCCCATCACACTTCCCGGGCCAGCTGGCACCGGTTACCGCCAAGGAGCGAGCCCACAAATCACGAAGCGCACGGCCAAAGTATACGTATTACCGAACCCGGCGCAACGGGTTTCGGATCACCGCCGGACTGTTCTCGATCGATCCGATCCGCCGGAGTGCAACCTTCGTGGTGGGTAAATGATGTAAATTATGATCAACTCCCCACCGACCCGGTTCCCTGTGGGGACCTCCACAGAATAAACGGAACCATCGCCGGGCCGGGCCGGGGCTGGACGATTAAACGATGTTTCCCTAACGCCTAGCCGACCGCGTGTCCGTGTCCACCCCTTCGCGGCGGACACACTCCCAGCGTTCGCGTAACCCATCATTAAGAGATCGACCCCACGATGATGATCGAAACGTTGCAATTAAAAACAGATAAAATTTATCTCTTCAAATGCACAATCCCTGTATCGCTCGCCCGGCCAACTTCCCCGCGCGGCCGGGGACCCCAGCGTGTACCGTGGCCGAGGGAGTTTGTGCCGCGGAAGAACCGCGAACAGGTGTTTTAAAAGAAATCAGATCCCGTTACGCATTGGCGCATTTGTTATTGAACTTTCTCCACGCTTTAATCGCTCCTCCAGAGTTTCCCGCTGCCTCTCTCTCTCTCTCTATCTCTTTCTCTCTCTCTCTCTCTTTTCTATGTCTTGAGATTTTTGGCCGCTCTGCCATCCTGTTTTTTGTGCTGTTATTGGGTGCTTTGAGAATTCTTAAGCTGGCCAAGAAATTGAGGTGTTTGCAGGAAATTGCATCCACATTTTCAATACATCGCGGATTCTCCAGCTGTCGACTATGGTCGACCGTATGACCTCTAGTGGGAGAGTTCCCCAAAGAAAAACTTTCGAAACCCCGATCTTTTTCCCCGATTTCGATAGCCTCGTGGAAACACTCGCTCACACGGTGCCGATTCCGGAGCGCTCCGAAGATCGTCAGGTTTATTGGATCGGAAACGATTTATTATGGGACGGTGTATAACAAACTAATTACTACTACTACTACTACTACCACTAGCCCCCGCCCCGAACTAAGGGGGGCCGTAAAACTGTTTCGGTAAAAGCGACGCCACGACGACGAAGAGACGATCATAAAACGCGCGAGCGCCAGCAAATGCAGCATGCGCTTAATCGGTTTTTATAGCACGTGGCGCTTGTGATGTAATGCGCCCCTGGCGGAGAGGTGGCGGGGAGGGTCACCCGGTGATTCGTTAACCGGTCCCGATCACCCAGGGCGCCCGAGCCTTGAAGCCGGAAGATCGCAGCCGGTGGGGCCGTAATTTGGAAAAGGTCCAGAGACTGGATTCGTTCCAGAGTCGTCACTCGCGTCGACCACTGCCTTCGGACCCGTTACAGACAAGTTCACGGACCCAGGGAGCGCCTAACGAACGCATTTCCACCGAAATGCCGATGATGATGAGGTTGTTTTTTTTGGGGTTTTTCGGGAGAAATTTATTAAATTTTTTATAGGAAAAAGTTTTTCCCGTTATTGGCCGACGATGGCTCCTCGATTCAGCATTGCGCTTTGGTGGCAATCAACCTCACAAAACTGCTGTCCCATAAAAAGCTCATGTTTATGCGGAAAGTCGAAATGAAATTAATTTCCTCCTTAGGGCGGTTGTGGACGTCCCGACACGGCCCGTTGCGCTTAATGGCGGATGATCCACCAGCCGGTGCTCCGGCTCGATATGAGCAATCATGCGGCATCAAGTGGACAAACATCCTAGTGTCACCCGGTGCGGACCTGAATCGCTTGACCCGGTTTTTCGCGGGACCAGCGAGGCCGAGGCCGTGCTCAGAAATTGGCGAGCTTTTGTGCGGCATCAAACTGTAGTCGCCGTTGCCGAATAGAATTGGTCAGTCAATCCCAGTAAGAACACTATCAATCATCATCGCACACGGCAATTGTCCGGTCCGGCCCGACAAGGCAGGGCCAGGGCGTATGTGCTCCCATTCACGAGGTCCCACGGCCTCCAGTGTCCCGTGTGTATCGGTGTGTGTTAGTGGCCATAATTTCTCGGGTCCCAAGATTAATGACGCACCGGATTGAAATCCTTTCAAAAATCCTTGCGCGATTGTGGAAAGTACTCAGATGCCTGGAACCCCGTGTTCCCGCAGCGAACGCCTCCTTTCACACCTTGTTTTGGGATGTCCAGCCAGTCGCCGCTTCGAGCACGGACATTCAATTAGGGCGCTTAGAGAGCGCTGTGGGCTGCAAGTTTCTGCAGACCACTGACTGGGACATTGTGATCTGGTCCAGGTCTCGGGTGGGGGGTCCTGTCGCCACCTTATTGTTGGCACGGGTTGGCCAATAATTTCGACTGTACACGCATCGTCTTCGTTCGCCGGAGACGGGCGATAGGCCCACCGCGATAGCGGTCGATGCGCGCACTGATCGATGTAGGTCAGATTTCCGATCTGTGATGGTTGCGGATGGATGCGGCACGGTGCGTCCCAGCTATCGGCACACGTAAGTACCGCTCTAAGTGCGCAATCGCACAACCGGCATCGGCCGGGCGGTTGTGCAACGGTTTCTCCTTCCCATTATCCCGCGCGCGAGGAATTCTGACTCCTCGCGACCACGCACTGCGCCGTATCTGCGCGCTCCAATCTGCGTCGTCGGTGACGTTTTACTCATTTGGCCGCCCGTCCCCGTCCGTGCCGAAGGTTATCAGCGGCAGCGCCACAGGGAACCCGGACAGTCGGTGGCCTGGAATGTCAAACCCGCGGTGAAGCCTGGAGCCACGAACTCCTGTGAGCGAGCGAGAGATAGGCCGCGTATCGCGTATCGATCGCCGGTACCGACAGATTCGTACCAATTGCACAATCGCCAACTGTCACCACAAGAGTGGTGGTCCGGTGTGGCCCCCGTGAGCACACAGATCGGCTGTCGGAGATTATGACGGAAGTCGCCTAAGCCTAAGTGCAGCTTCAGGGGCGGCTGACACTCGCCGATATTGGCCGATTTGTTGGCGAAAAGTCGTACCAGGTCTGCGACCAGGCCGCGAGGGTTCGAGGATTTGAGGGAACCGCACCGAACTGGCCAATTAGTGTAGGGCCCGTGTTTCAACGGGGCACGTTGGAAAGGAACGGTCCGTAGGGGAGGTTGCGTTGTGGCCAGAATGTTGCGGGAGTCGCTGCAGTCCTGTGGACGACTATCGGGGTGTGCGAAAGATTGATGATTTATTTTGTGCCCTAATGTGCTTCTTGTTCTCTTTCTGCTCCCATTTGCGCTCATTTAACGGCCCCGCCGCTGGCCCAGCTGTTCTCCACGAATTCTCCAATTATTCTACCTCCTCCAGAGCCATTCGGTGCAAAACCAATCCCCGTGCCCGGTGTCCCGATGATGGTTAATGGTGGTCCTGGCAAGCCTGGTGCTGGTGCTTGTAGGTCCGAGCCCGAGTAAGTTGCAAATTGAAATTCTTTCACCGCTCTTTCAACCCACTGCGAATCGTCGGGGTGTTCTTGTTGCGGCGTTCCCTTTGAGTCGCTACGTTCTGGCCGATACCGGCCGGGATCTGCGCTGGACAGGGCGGATGATTAAATCGAAAACAAACACTAGCACGTTAACGTACTCGCGTTAGTGCCCGGGATGAGCGCTGCCGGGACTTGTGGAGCGGGTCATTACATACCGTATTTTTCCGTGTATAACGCGCACCCATATTTTAAGAGAAAAAAATTGGAAAAAAGTTTTTTATTATGCACTTTTCAGATATGTGATATCCAACAAATACCAAATGATAATAATGTATTATTCTAAATATTCTATAAATATTCTAAAGTAGACTAAAGATAAAATGCGTATACATTGCAAAAGACATACCAGTATTATATATTTCGTAATAATCTTCAAACTCAGATTCACTGCTGTCTGACAAATTGATATTCTCTAATTGCTGTTCAATGTACTCCTCGTTGTCACTCTCTGAAGAGGTACATTGTGACAATAAAGTATCCGGAAATTTGTGATAAAATATGTACCTAAAAGGGCACATTTATATGTTTAGAGGAGACAAAATTTTTACTCCCCTTGTATGACGCGCACCCAGATTTTAGAGCTAAAAAAATTGGGAAAAAGGTGCGCGTTATACACGGAAAAATACGGTACTTGGTCGAAGCGGGAGTTGTGGAAGATGGCCCAATTTGGGCCAATCGTCAGATCGTGGCCGAGGTTATTCTTCCGGTTGTCCGGAAATTAGTTTCTCTCTGATTTGTCGAACGACAGCTCTTGATCCTTTGCTTGCGATGGGATTTCCCGAATCAATCTCCCAAATTGAGACAGAAACATGCTCCCGGAACATGCTCCCGGAACCCTGTCCCTCGCTGGCTGGCTGGTAGAGCACACGCAAAGGGCAATGGCACAGGCTACCGAGAATGGCATCCAAAGAGGAACTCCTCATTCCAGCGCTCCGGCTCGTGGCGTAGCCTGGCGAAGGCGCGCTGCGTATCAGCAGTAGCCGCCGTCGGTAGCACTGACGGATTACTGGCAGCGGCGGCGGCGGCGGCGGCGGCGGCGGCGGCGCCGTGTCTATAAATATGCCGCAAAAGGGGAGCAATAATTACTGGGTGTTGCGTGGCGCTGCAAGCGCCTTCAAACCGTGGCTCCAGAACTCCGGAACACCAGACACCGAAGAACCGTCTGGTGGTTCTAATCTGGACGCAAACGGCACGCAACCGCACACACGGCTGTGCCTTTGGCTGGCTGGCTGGCTGGTTATCCACACAACGGATAGTTTTGCAGAACCCGGCCAACCCGGGCTTGCCCCGGAGCCACGTTTTACGGATTGGCATCGGTGGTTCTACCCCGGCTCCGGTGGCGTTCTCGCTCGTTTCGGTGCTGAGCCGCGCAATTTCTGCGCTTCCATAAATCAGCCCGGCAACGCCACCGCGGTCCGCGGTCCTCGCGAGCTCATAAAGTAATTCAATTTCCACCACCGACCGGGTGAGCGGAGAGGCGCGATAAATCAACACTCCTTAACGCCGCGGCTGTGTGATGTAAATAACAAAATAATGAAACCTATCAGCTGCTTGGCTGACGGCTCCAGTGGCTTGTGAGGTCCCCGGTATAGAGCTATCAGGAAGATCGGCCAGCACCAGCAGGTGCAATAATAATTCACTTCTGACTTTTCGTCCCAAAACAAACCGACGGTCGGCGGCGGCGGAATGCAGGGCCAACACTAAACACCAGAGAGTGTGCCACGCACTTAACGTCTGGACAGCGGACGACGAAGACGATCCCGGGTCCGCCGCCGGCGGGAACGTTTCAATTAGTCGCACGGATCGGATCGCTCGGCAGCTTAATCGCTACGACGGATATCTGCAACGGCCCTTTGCCTAGCCTTAGCCTCAGCATTAGCGGGTCCCTCGAGCGGGGCCTAGCGGGTTTATTGAGCTGAGAATCGAATCAAATATACCGTTCTTGGGACCCGGTGTCGGTTTTACGTCGTGAAAGTACCACCAACCGGTAACCGGGACTTCGGGCGTGTGATGGACACGTTCCGGGCCCGTCCGAGGGTAGGCCGGGGAGGCTCGTTCGACATCGAATGGCCGGTGATAAAACGGCAAAACGTGTCACAACCGGTGGTACCGGTGCCTTGCCCCGAGATGCACACACGGGGCGGCCCATAAACCCAACGAGCTCCAGTTCCAGATCGCGTTTCCAAGGGGTTTTGGGTACGTGGCGCCCCGGGAACAGGAGGTACAGCGGGGTGGCAGAAGAAGATCGTTCAAACAATATGCCTATTGTGAGCTTCGGATTCTTCCGATCCGATTTGTTTTGAGCCGAGCCGTAGGTTATCGTGGGGTTCTGCAAGGTCAACCGGTTCTGTGCTCTCTTGATCACGGACGGCCGATCCGCTCACAGCGACTAATGTGAAGGCCTTTCACATCGATAAGTCACGTCTTCATGGCTGCATCGATTCTGGGCTCGTTACCAACCGATCCGAGCGGTCGGAATTTCGTGTCATTAGCTGGTGATGGGCGGAACAAATTGATTCACATCCTTATTCCGAAAAGGTGTTACCAGTCCGGAACCGAATCGAGTCTCGAGCGGGGTCAGGCGTAATCGTGTTGCCACGCAATACGAGAGTGCGTAGAGAAAGTGCAACAGTGCGGGATTGGGATCGGGATCGGGTGCGGGGCTGCGGGACTCACGTTACACTGTTCCAGCGGCCGCGGTGTGCAGTTAGCATTTATGGACTGGCAACTACAAACTGTCCACGGCCGCACACTGGAACGCACGCATCGTCTATTCTGGCGACGATGGCTCCCGCCCGAGCCAAGACCTGTTCCGTCTCGGGGCCTCGGGCGAAACCACATACCGGCGGACCAGCCCGGGCACGGTCGCAGGAGATCTCGCGCGCGCGCGCCGAACGCTCTGCCTTCATCCATCACCAACTGGATGCCGACCCGGCCAGCCGGCCAGCGTTGTGGGGTCTCCTTCCGTCGGTAAGCCCTGTGCCATAATCGAACCGGATCGGAGAGGATCGGTTTTCGGAACGCGCCGCGCGCGAAGGGCGTGCGCGAATGGCAACCAGGAATGCAGTCGGATGGTTGCACGTGTGTCAAGTCCGCAACGTAGCCGACCGACCGATCGACTTGGCCGTGATGGTTGAACGACCATCGGGGATGTTCCTGAACCCAATCCCGGTTCTGGGCTTCAGAAGTTCAGAGTTCATTTCAGACACATTTAGCTGCGACTTTGATGCGACTGACAGCATTGGCAAGCTTCGAACTCAATGTAAGATAGTGAAACGGATGCAGATGGAGATAGCTCCCTGCTGTGGCTAAGTGATGAAGTTAAACTTTTAAAACGTACTTTAAACGACGTTTTGTAACAATTTATTCGGTTTTGTTTTCCAATTCTTCCTCCATGTAAACTCAACGTGGTGGGGTTCCAATATTCTAAAAGCTTCTCATAAGATGTTTTTGTTTTACATTAAAAATGCATCTTGTGTTGCTGTTTAGTCCAGATGTAAGCATTGTCGATGAACAAAATTTCGTTCGTTTTACTTCGTTCTCTACTTCAGAACCTATTTATAGGAAACGATGCACCTTGTGTAGGAGATCAGTTAATTTGTTTTAGTTTGAATATTTCTAAATAGTCTCAAGTGTACAACAATTTGAACTTTAATTCATGGATTTTTGCAATACTCAAAATGCTCCTGTGACAAAGTGCATTGTCCTGGTGAAAATAGATTTTATTCTTCTGCAAACCGGGTCTTTTTCACGAATATTCTTACGAATAGCCTGGCCTTTAGCCATCCATATAATGTACTAATAGAAGGCGAAGGGTCCTTACACACTTTCAACATTCGGTCATACATTTTCTATGCTTCCAAACCTTCCAAAAGCATAAATTCCATCACTGCACAATATTTGATTTTTTCCATTGTGAAATTTACTATCAAATGTCGATACAAAATGGCTTGTAAACAAAGAATGAAGTGACCGATTGAAATGAAACTTCACATACGATCATATGAAGAGTGGAACAACATAACAAAAACAAATTATATTAGCAGTAGCGTCATCTGTTATTGAAGCTCAAAATTTATTGAACAACCTGGTATAAGTAAGTAACACCATTTATAGGGCAGCTTAGTGCTTATGATCCTACTGAATGTAATAAAATAACGCTCAAGTTAAAACGAAATTTTTATAAGCAAAAGCTAAGCCAGAACAGTTTCATTTAATTACTTTGTTGATTTAAAAATGTAATTAACTGCATAAAACCCTGTAATGCCAATATTCTTCGATCAAATTGGTCGCTTTGCTAATGGCGCGTCCAGCACCGAGATGTTTCGCGCATGATCGCGACCTGCGAGCGCAGATTAATAGCCGCGGCCCCTTTAACTCCGAAGGCTGCGAGCCAAGGTGTATCATAGATCCGCGGCCGCGGCGTCCGGCGTCTGCAGGATGAACCCACCGTCCGGTCCCGGGTCCCAGGACCGCGATGCGTATCGCGCAGTGGCGCAATTAGATGCAAATGAAGAAATAATTGGAACACGCGGTTCTGTCATCGAGCCGCCCGACCCGAGCCGTCCTCGGTCCGCCACTCCGCCACTGCATGTGTGCCCGCCTCCGATTCCCGGGTGTAATTTTATTTAATTTAGCGACTGCATCGCCGGGCCGGTGCATTCGTTCCCGATGCAACCGTTTGCCTCTAACCCTGCGGCAAACGTCCCGGTCCCGTCCCGGTCCCGGTCGGGTCGATGCCGATTGAGTTGGCTTTACTTCTTGCGACTCGTATTAATCGGTTTGCTAAATTTGTTTTTGTGCCTTTTTCGCCATTTCATGCTGTTTCAAGCTTTCCCGTTCCCCTGGTCTCACTCGCGAGTCTCCAGCTGTTTGTGTCCGTGGCGCGGACCGCACGAGATAAATCATTCGAATGAGTAGGTAATCTGCACAAAACCGGGCGGTTGCTCCACTTTGGCGGATTCCACCTGCCAGCGGCTACCACGGCTGGCTCTTGGGAAGGGAGGTTCTGGTTTGCGGTCCGGTTCACCGTGGCCGGGGCCCGGGATCCCGACCGGGAGGTGGTAGTGCCGGACATCCCTTCGAGCGGGCCCCGAGAGTGCTCCGGGGCTGCCGACTGCGCCGACTGACCTATAATGAGGCTCGCGATCTGCGTCTGGAGCGCAGCCGGGCGCATAGCTCGACCGGATGGGATTACATCAGGCCGATGGGGTACGCACCGGGGCTCTTGCGTAACATTTAGCCAAGGTTGTGGCCAGACCTCAACTACCACCCGGAGGGTAGTTCCCTGCCGGGCCAGGGCCAGGAGTCCTAGCCAGCCCGGGTGCCGCCTGCCTCCCCGATCTCGCTGATGATCGTGATGTGCGAAATTATTCCTCCTATTTGGCATTCCTGCCTAGTTACGGTTGTTGATTTATCTAATCTTACATGTGTTCCTACACACTTGCAGGGGCGTGTTGCGTTCCGGGCTCGGAGTGGGTGGCTGCACCAAGCCGGGGTCCGTGCGGTAAGTGCGGACGGGCGAGGCTACAGGGCGGATATGCCTCGCAAGCGATCCGGGAGTCGATGCTGGTGGTGGATAAAAATAGGCACCGAACGGTTCGGTTTGCATTAATCCTGGGAGGCCTGCCTAGCAGAATGGCGGGCCCAGCGTCTGAGATATCTGGATGGTAACGTGAAACTTGGCAGAGCGATGAACCTTAGGATGGGTACTGAGACGAGTCAGTTAATTTCTGTCTGGCTGTGTAATTTCCTGTAACAGTGTTTTGCATGCCCCCTTGATGCTTCTTTGTGCTTTATGCTTTTTTAATTTATTTCTCACTTCGTCGCGGTATGTTGGCTGATGTGGATCCCATAACAGCATTGGATGGGCTTACGAGACACCACACATCACCGGCAGTGGCGTCTGCTTGGCAAATCCGGTTACTGAAGCAGACCGCTGAAGGACCCGCCCTAGGGCACCCCGAACCCAACCGGATGGGGTGATCAGCGTGCCTCGCCGATAACACGGCCACGAACGGTATTGCCACACGCCATAAACCTCAAGACCCGCAGCTCCCGGGAGTCGTCGGTCCCTGTGACCCACTCTAGTGGTCAGTCCGTAGTGGACGGACCGCACGATTGGGATAAACCTCGAAAAGACCCACTTTTTCGCGGCCGGCCTTTGCACGAGTGACCACAATGCACCGTAATGCACACTGGCCGACTGGCTGCCCTGGACTGGCACCGCAACTCCATATGTGCCGTCGTCGGGGTAGTAAATATTCAGTTCCTTCAGTTCCGCTGGTGCGGCCTGCATTAGAGGTCGCGGATGGTGTAATAAATAAAAGATTTTCCTTTCATAACACCGTTACAAGAGCGGCCGGAGAGCCCAGAGATGTGGATGGATTGGCTGCGAACCCTCGCGGAGTGCTCGGCCTGTTCTAGATTCGACCGCGGCGGCCCTTGCGCTGATTTCCACAAACATGGAGTGAAAGGTTTTGATCCTTTTTCACCTTCCCTTATACGGTGACACGAGCCGTGGCCCAGGATTTATGTGTGTCAGCGCGCGGTCCATCGTTTGCATAACTGCATTTGTTTCGTGCATCGACCAGCACGAGGATCGGCTCAGGCTCATCCATTTTTTGAGCTATATTTTATTCATTACTCAATTTAGTCCGATAGTGAATTAAAATCATCTAATTCGAAGCATAATCTGTGCGTGGCGTGTGGTGGGCTAATTGAGAAACATAATTTACCCGTCACTCTGTTTGGGAGCTTTTCAACGTACCTACCGGTGTGAATGGGACATTATCATAACTTCGAATCGGGTCCGTAGTGAATGCGATTTTGAAATTCAATCGGTCAACTGACCGCAACTAACGCAACTTTTCTATCTGACAGTTCTATCAGTTTCTGTGTCCATTATTCAAATTGTGCCTCTCTTTTCTCTTCAATCTATTTTCAGGTAAGCGTTCGGGGGCAGCCAACCGTAGATGAGTGGGCCACATAACGACGCGACTGGACAGACTCGGACGCGCCACGGAACGAGTATGATAATTATCAATTTCGTGTAACTACTATCCATTTCGATCTACAAATTTTGTCGGCTTGGTTCCGCCAAAAGAAGCGGCATTTTTTCTGCCTTCCCGCCGTAAGACGTAATGTTGAGAAGCAGAAACAGATTCATCACCTGAATGTCGGTGCGCTGGCTCAAGAATGGCCTTATCTTATCGCCGGCAGTAGGTCAACATATTCGCCCATATATATTTGGAGGCTACTACGCTGACACGTTGTTGGGCCATTTTAATGTATTATAGGCCAAGATTTATCACACCCCATCGTCGTGGGACGCAGCGTACGGCTCGCACTCATTATGCGTCGTCGGTTGGTGGTGTCGGGCGATAAGGAAAATAATTTCCTGTTCTTTCCTCCCCTTTCGAGCTGCTCGACGATGCCGCAACTTTCTCGATAATGGTCGCGGACTTTCGTCGTTCGGACTCCGAGACCACGGTCCGACGGGCGAAGTTCGTTAATCATTTTATAATTTGTCTGATCCACAAACGCCCGGCGAAGAAGCGCCGGGCGCGATCCGTAATGGTGCAACGAGTGCGATAGTCCGATAATTGTGCAACGTTTCGCTCGCAGAGAGGTCTAGACCGGGCCGAGGACCGGCGCTGCAGCAACAGAGACACTTTTAGGCCCCACTTTTGGGGCCACAACTGTGAAGTGAGAGTTGCGATTAGAGCTGGACCAGGTCTGAGGTCGGGTGCTCAGAAGCGATCGCCGGGAAGCAGACTCGGACAAATTATAGATACGGGCCGCCCGCAAGAACGGCGATGGCGGCCTCGTAATTGACCTCACCGTGTTGTTGTTGTGTTTTTCGCTCCCCCATCCTGTTGGTGTTGCTGAATGATTGATGAATCGTGATCGACGGTCCGGTCGGGGCCAGATCCCATGGTTCGCACCGTTGGCGGTTCCCAAAAACGAAACGCGCGTCCCGTTTGACCGTTTGACCAGCAGTTTTTCCGAGCGGACCAGCGTTCGTGACGGGCAGTTCGTGGCCCCTACGGCCGGACTGACGCAGGAGCCCTTCGTGAAGCCTCCGGCATCGAGAACGGGATCGCTTTTACTTTCGATCCGGCACCGGCGGGGGAAGACAATTCGGGATGAAATCGAAAGTATCATCAGCGGGAAACCTGACCGGCGGACACGGATGGCGCACCGAAAGAGAAACGATTCGAGAGAAGTATTGTCCCGTTTGTTCAAGTGACCCTTAAAGGCACGGAGTTTGCGTCCCGTCGCCTGGTCTCACGGGAAGCAGGTTCGGTTATGAATCAATCCATCTTCTCGGGGTTCGAATCTCAACAAAACACACCAAATGAATGAGAAATCCAATGGTCTCCATCTTTAATTAGAAAGAAGAGAAGGAAGGATACTGTTGGGGAGCACTCAACAAGGGCTGTCATTTTACACAACTTGTTTTAAAACAAGACGACACAAGAAGATGACACCGTGGACTTGTGACGTTAGATAGAGTGATATGAGAGTAATCTGACAGTGCCTGCCCCGGCACCTGTCCTTGCCTTGCTGGTCGGACCCATTAAGGGCAAAACCCAACCTCGTTCGCTCGTTAGGCTGTCACGTACACCCAGGCCCCTGGTGGCCGGTGAACGACCGCATAATGTTCTCTCGTCAACATACCCTCACCGTCTCGGCATCGCAGATTTTGCGCCTGTCGCTCCTCCCGATTGGCGTCGGTCGGCGCGGTTGGGAAAGTTGGGCAATTACATCCCTTCGCCCCTTGCGTGCGTGCGCACCATGTTGGCGCGTCCGCTGGGTTGCATAAAATCGCATTCCACAAACTGGGCGCTGGCGACTCAAGAGATGAAGGGCACGATATGGTAACCTTGACCGCAGACTCGCCCGATCGCCGGGATGGATGTCCGGCCCCCGCTGTCGGTCGGTGGCTTTATTTGTTTAACGCCAAGAAGTCGGGCCCAAGTGTTAGGGAAACGAACGAGCCAATAGAACGGAAGTGTACAGCACTTCTGTCGAGAGAGATTAAGTTGTGACCACAAAACCCCCGGCTCCGCGGGAGTGGGCGCTGGCTCTCTTGAGCGCCAGCTCGGCCCTCGGTTTTTGTTACATATTGTGTCCGAGTCTGAAGAGGCCCATGCGAAGGATTCCGTCCGTCTCTTCAGACCTCGCCGTTTTTTTTCACCGAACGATGGCGATGGCGGACGGGGCCGATGGACGAGTGATAATAATCGAAGGTCCACCGCACGATCCAAAACCACGAAAGTCAATCGCCTTTGCCGAAATAACAAAACGCGGGGGAAAAAATCACCAATCGAAAACACGCACACAGAAGCAGGAGGCAGCATTGGCGAGTTGAATGATCGCAAGATATTTGAATATTACGTAAATGTTGCGCCAGAGGGCACGATGCCGAGCGGCTCGGACTTATGCAAAAACTTCTCCAGCACCCTTCACCTTCACGTGTGTGCGCGTATGTATGTGGGCTTCCGGGACGATAGTGACTGTGGGAATCCATGGCGATGGAAAGCAAGGCAAGGCGCCGAACGGCAGAGAGAAACAAAAATGGCAGGTGGTAAAATGGCGAAAACAGATGATTAGAGACCACGGAATCGGAATACGATTCCGATATAATTGCGAGCATCGCCGCGTGTTGCGCTGCGTGTGTTTGTGCGCCGTGCCTTCCGAAACAGTTGGATTGATTTTTTGGGGCCAACGAAATTGCTCGCTCGCGGGGCACGCCCGTGCAAAAGCGCGGAAAAGCACCCCAAAAACCGCGAAGGAGGCCGGCCCAAAGTGGGTGAGTCGAGAAACGGAAAACAAACACACTCGCCCAGGGCGAAAACAATAGGAAACAAAGCAGATCGTGCACACGCGGAAGGGGACATCGAGAAAGAAGAAAACTGTTGGCACGGCGGCGCCTGCGGTTGGAAAACTCGACGGCCAAACGGGCCCCGCCGAACTGGGCCTCCCAATCGGGGAAGGCGTGCGGCCAAGATAAAGGCACGGAACGAATCGTAGCAGCAACCCGACTCGCTCTGCCCGAAACCATCTGGGAGTCAAAGTGTCAGAGTGTGCCTGCGGTCCAGCATTGCGGTCAAAGTGTTCAGGGTGCCGCGTGGAGCACTCGTTGAGCAATTTTCGGGGTGATGTAATTTGCTCCCGATTACCACATAATCATTTCGACCGACATTCGGGTCCGACCGACGGTCGGCTGTCAAGCCCGAAATTATGTTGCCATACACATTAGTGTGCGTTTCGAGATTCGCACAAAACGAAGCGCCGCCACCGTGATCGTGTGCTTGAAGCATGAAATTATGCTAAACCCCCGCGGGACTTCAGTGCGGCCCAAATTGGCTAAAAATTGATCGTTTCCGAGAGTCGGCCTTCAAGTGCACGGGATTGGCCGGGATAGTTATCCCGGCCAGTAGGGTGTTTGTTCTTCAAACAAGATTAGTGTTCTACTTACAATCAATTTTTGAGAGCCGTTCTTGAGTTTAAGAAGGTCGTGCGGTTCTCACTCACACGCAAGCGGAGTTTTCCAACATTAATAATAATTTATTTGATCAAAACGCCTGCAAAGGTCTGCTCTTGCTCAAGGAAAAAGATGAAACGAATATACTTCTGTTGCTTCTGCTGCTAATTACTGCATCAATGCCCACTTAATCCCTTCCCATACTGGGCGAGTGTCAAGAAAAATGATGTTTTAATAACGTATCAGCAGCAGCGCCCCGAAGAAGGTGCTATCGGGGCCCGATTCCCACCGTTTGCTGGTATGTAACACACGCGGTAACGGTTGTGTTGGCTCTCCGTTACAATAGCATCATCAGGAAGCATTCTAGAGTCAGCTTATTGTTGCGGTTTTTTTTTCGCTTCCTCGATTCAGCGATGCCCAATCTGTCTGGCCCACAGCACCGGTAGACCCGTTGGCCAGAGAACCAAATTTCTGTGGCCGCATGAGCCACGCTCACCTTTGCCGTGCAAAAGCTGGATCTGAAGTGTCGCCTTGACATGCGATCCTCTGTCAACCGTGGCGGCAGCAGCGACGGTGCTAACCATTAAGGGGCCTGCTGTTGCTGCTGTGAGACGCGTTTTTCCGCGACCCCCCGGCGGACGGAAAAGCGCACGAAATTGGCCACCGGTCCTGTTATTTTTCGCTCGAATTTTCCCATCCCGTGATATTAAAATAATCAACGAAGCCCGCGAATGTGTGATAATTTCATCACACAACCCTTAAACCCTTGCTTAAAAAACTTCACCGCCTCTTGTATGTCTGCTTTTTGTTAATTGACCTACACGATAAGTATAGCCTGCCGAGGATCGATGAAGCGCATTTTACTGATGCTGATCGGTTCGTTCGATGGTGTTCGGTAATGAAACGTTATCATGGCGCACCCTAGCAGAGGCATCTCGTGGGCTCCAGGTGTGGGGCCCACCTTCATGCCTTGTTGTCCTTGTTATTGTCCAGTCTGATCAATCTGATCGATCAACGCGCCGTGGCCCCGACGTCTTTTGCAGATGGTGGACGGGGCACCGACTTATGCTGGCTAATTAGATGCTCGCTTCAGGAAGTGGCTGATAGTGCATAAAGAACCAACCGAAACCATGCCACGTACCATCGCAGAACCCACGGGGGGGAGCTACAATTTGAGCGATAAAAATCAGACGCAAAAACAAAAAGACACGCAGCGTGAGCACTAGGCCCGGTGTCTTGACCCGGTCGGTGTCCACGGCACAGGTAATTGAGTGATTAAATATATGAGGTCCGTGATAAGCGAGCAAAGGATGGGTGAAATGGCCAAAGTAGGGTAGTTTGGCCGGCCGTGCGTAATGAGCACGTTTCGCAGGAAATCGTGAATTGGCAACTGGACCCGTTTTATGGATTTAAACAGGATGACCAACCGGAGCACTTTCATGGCTCGAACGAGTGGAACGGCTCACGTTGCGGTATTTTTGCAGTTGATAGCGTGTATTTTGTTGTTCAATAAATAACATCAGCACCAGCTGCTAGTGAATAGGTTTTTCAAATCCGTCTGCTGCGTGTTGTTAGAAACTAGAAGAAACTTTAGAAAAACAAATTTAATTTCTTATGTTTAAATAGAAAAATATAATTCTTACTCATCTTTAACGAAGGGTTATGAAAACTTCTACATCATTACTTAATTTTATAATTATTTCATTCTACCGACACTATCGGCAAAATTTTGTTTAACTTGACTCAAACTAAAGTCACATAGAGCATGTCTTTTAAATATCGTCAATTTAAATTTTTAATTTAAATAAAAATTTTAAACACATACAATGATGTCTCGCAGTGCCCTTCCGACTATTTCTAGGCATATTTATTTATCGCCACAGCCAATTCATCTCTCAAAAATTGCCATTCGCCATTTATCGTTTACCTCTAAACCTAGCCCACTTTAGCCTCTGGGCCGAAGCCTAAATGGCTTCATTTGTCCGCATGGCAAAGCATCGTGATAACTCTTCATCTGGCGCTTCGTCATTGTTCTCATGGCTTCCCTCATGGTCCTAAGCCGTTGCTTTCTTGAGGCCCCGTTTCGAGCGGCACAGCTGGAGCGGGCAGCCCGGTGGCCACCTGCACGAAATCGGAGCAGCATATTTATGGTTTGTTGATTTGAGCACTTCCAACGGGCTACCGGGCTTGGCGCACGCTTATCGGGATGGCTTTGCTGGGATTAATCGCAGCAGGACTCAAATATATCATCCACGTCCGATATAAATTGAATTGTCCTCAAAGCATCCAGCGGCTGCACCTTGAACGGAACTCGCGGCTCGTGTTGTCAAAACGGTAGTCTCTTTCTCTGTATGGGGCCATATAGGAGCAATCGAATGTAGGACGATTTTGGTCACGCTGGTTCTCGCAGTCGGAAGATGTTGGGTGCTGGATCCTGCTGCGAAACCTCGGTAACAACTCCGTTCAACGTTTCCTGAACGAGGTTATGCGCGTCTTTGGAGGAGAAAACTATCTTTCTCTGCTCACAGTGTATACCTTTCTCGCTTTCACGGATCTCATGGGCTTATTTTGCTTCCAATTTTTTTGTTTTGGTGCAGCATCGTTATAAAAGTTTAATCGAATTTTCATTCGAGATCACTTGGCTTCGAAAGCAATTATTCACGTAGGCATTCGATTCGAAGCGCAGCAAAAGAATTAAATTACACACATCTAAAATCCAAACAACGCTCATTGTGCTATCCTTGGGCAGTGTTTGGCTCGGCATGAAAGAGAAACGATAGCCTGGAGGCTCGAAAGCGTTGGTGGGTGCTATTCTGCCTTGAGCCTGCTTCAACAACCGTGAAGCTGCCGAGGCCAGAATTCACAGAATCGCGTCCACTGTGTTTGCCGACTGCTGGCATGTGAGAAATTATCAATTTTACGCTTTCTAATTTTTCAAGCCAGCAGCACTTCACCGATGGATTGTTGTGAAACTTTTACTATCAATCCACCGTGCCGTGTACCGTTTGTAGAACAGAATGGGAAGCAAAAAGCACTGCTTTTCGGATGGGGATTATTGCTTGGCTCGGCGCGAAAAGCTTAGGCCGCGGTGGCTTAAAACAAACCATCGGGAGAGAAATTTACGACCTGGTAGGTCATACCGGCTGAGGTCAGCTTTTAGTGGAAGACCCTTCAAATGCCCCTAGCTTGATTGAAGCTCTGGCTGATGTTGCTCTATCGCTCGAAGTTGGACACTCTCGATTGCTTTGAAAATGGTGGGAAAACGGTTTTATTATGCGCCCTTTCGGTGGACTTTTGTAGCCATAAAAGTTGTTAACACGGCCATTTTTCCACTTCGATTCTGTGGCCGAGGCGGTTTTTATCTTTTACGGGCCTTAATATTCACTCTGGAAATCGACCGCGTTAATCGGTTTTTGGGGTCAAACCGCTATCGAATGGGTCCGAAGTGGATCGCGCTGCGCTACAGACGTCCATAATTCTTTCACTTTCCCTCGCCGGCGTGGACACTTCTCGGTCCGGACACCGGAAGAGAGCTGGAAACGGAATCGGATGTGCATAATTCATCACCGAGCTCCCTCCGGTTGCACGGTCGCTCGCACGGGACCGGCCACACAATCCATCACCGGGACCATCGCGGATGATGGGCCCAATCGAAAGTTGGCCGGCAGTTTGCCAGATAGATTTAAATTTCCTGCGCAGCCAGCGGATCGACCGATGGCTTAGTTTCGCCTCGCATGATGTTCTTTTCGCACGTTTTTTTCGCCTGCGTTCACTTTCTGTTGACTTCCGCCCCAGACACAGAGAAAAGGAAGTCAAACAGTTTTGTCAAATTATGCTGCGATAGGGCCATTAAAAATCGATCTATAAAATGGGGGTCAAAATTATCTAGAAACGGCCAAAGCTTTATGTGCTGTTGGTTGTTTACCTTTCTAATTTTCAACTTCCGAGAAGAAAAACAATACCAATTATAATATGCGACGGATCGAAAGTGAGTGGTAACATAAAGCGGAAAACAGCCGCATGATGGCCATTTCCATGGCCGTTTTACATTTAAATCCCAACTCAACTAGCGGCGGTACCGTGGAAGATGACAGAGACCGACAGGGCAACACATTAGTATGTCGTTACCTGTAATAATCCGGACGGCGATCGTGCCAGATTGTGCCCATCGTTGGCCACTGGGCGCCCTCTATCGGGGTCGATCTGCGACCGACTGCGGACTAACTCCTTACGGTCGCTTACGCTACGGAAGCGGAACATAATTTCTGTCGCTGGTCGTAGCTCGTAAATCAGGCAAATGTTGGCCGGGAACCCCTTTCAAAGGTTACCCGCAACTAGCCGGTTAAAGGTTTAGGAAGTCTCGTTCGAGAGGGCACGCTGGCTAGCGTTCGTGTACCTTTATGCGCAGCAATGAACTGGAAATATTGTCTTCCTTTTTTGGACCGATGGCCAGTGATTCGATAAAATGTATGCTAAACAGAGGCGCGCAATTCTGGGCCGAGCAACTCGAAACAATGTTGTATTGGGTGGTCAGTCGGTTGGGTCTTCATGCCCTGTTTGCAAAGCTTAAGGATTTAAATTAAAGGTTCTCCATGGGCATTTCATCATGCTTGTGCCATAAATGCACGAATCGATTTATGCAAAAATGAGTAACAAAGTTTATTTCATTTAAATGACTACGATTCGTATGAATAACTTTCATTTCGCATTCAACTATGATCCTAATAAAAGCCGTTCAGTTAACAAAATATGAGTGAGTTTCAATTGAAGCACCAACCGCTGGTTTGTAGCATGTTGAAATAAGCATATTAAACATTAAAATAACTATATTAAAATATGAAATATTAAACATTGTAATAAAATTTCGGCACAGACAGAGATGTCTTAGAGTGAATACGAACATGCATTATTACCAAAATGCTCCGCAGTTACATTAATTATTCAACGGCGAACTTTTTGGCAAACAACTCAACACATTTGACGTGCCATGCACCGTTCCCTCGGCAGCATGTGACGAACCGGAGACAAGCTCCGCGGTGTCATCATCTTGGCAGCCTTCTGCGGCTCACTTTCGCTGCGAAATTCCGACGCTCCGCGCTCACCGGCGCCGAGCATAGATTTCTTCTTCTAACGATGCACCCCATTATCGCCACCGCGCAACGCGCCGGGTTGCGGCGAGGTTGACGAGTGAAACCGAAAACCGAAAACAACGCATCCCGCGGCCCGGGTTGCAGGTTGCAGATTGCATATTGCGGGGGGGAGCCAACAATGCAACGCTCCCGTTGCTCTGCCCCCGGTTCCCTTTTTTTTTTTGCTACCCTTCGGTATGCCTTTGACACAAGCCGCAGCCCCCGCGCTCCGAAGTGAAGGTAAAAGTTGACACATTTTTGATCTATGTTCATCACGTACGCAGAACAGGCAGGTTCCGTTCCGCCGGACCACCAGCCCCGATACAGCCCGCTGTCGGTGCCAGTGCCAATGTTCCCACTCATTCGCGGCACTTTCTGCGGCGCGCATAAAAAAGGCTGCAGCTTTCCGGCCCTGCCGGTCGTTTGCGGCGAGGTTTGTTTCACATGTCGGACGAGCTCGGGGAGGACAAAGATGCGAGATACGGCGGTCGCTGGCTTCACATTCGGGCCCTTCACATCCGGTGAACCGTCGGGCCGGGCCGGGTCGCTGCCAGTCATGGTGCATTATGCGGTGCGATTGTTTGGACCGCGCGGTGGTGGCGGGCACGGGGCTCTCTCTGCTTCGGAACTTTCCCTTGATTGGGCGAAATTATTCAAATAATGCGATCTATGCGCCGGCAGCCGGGAGTCGAATGTCACCGGAATGGCTCCGGCTTGACCCCGGGCGGTGCCCGATCGGGAGCTCCACTGCGGGAGGAGGACCATAAAAGGCGGCCACCCGATCTTGATGGATGGTTAGACCTTGTTAGACGCCCGCTTGGACGCCCGCCGGTGGCCATTGTTGTTGAGCGGCAATCCGGCAGGCAATTTACGGTGATCAGTTGTCACTTTTGACCCCTGTCGAAGCTCTTAGTGAGCTAATCAACGTCACACGGCAGCGGCCGAGGAACGTGAGACTCGCTAAACCCATCCGAAGTGCACACGGCCACAGGCTAGCTGCGTTGCGTTGCGTTGTGGCTAGTTATACTGCACCGTGGCACATGGGGTCTCAGCAAAGGGTTCCGTTCGTAGAGTAGATCGTATCGGGGATCGTAGATCGATGCGATTATTCACGAAATCATGACACTTTTGGTGCTTTGTTTCGATTAGAAAGCGTAAGTGGTGGTGTCCCGGTGACTGGAAAGGTGATAAAATATGTCCGTTTGGTGTCCGGATTCAATGGATTTGTTTTATTCAAACGAATTCCTGGTATTTTTTTTTATCATACTCTGTGACCTAATGAGTTTTCCGAGTTCGAAGTCCACGCTCACGTCTAATGTACAGTCAAAACAATGCCACCGACATGTTCGCCTGTTTATTGGCTTCCGCCTCCTTCCAGAGCGCATTCCAAAGCACGGCCCATCGAAACTGGAGCACATCCTGCTCCAGTCTGGCACACCATTAGCGGACCGTACGGTACCCGGCCGGGAGAACACTTGCAATGGTGAGCTATCGGCCGAGAGCCTTTGGCGCTCAAGCGATTAACCCAAATTTAAATATCGCTCCAGTGCAATTTTTGGCGATTCCGAACGAATCGATGAGGTCGTGGCACCGGGCACTGCAATCCCGACGCCCGATCGTATCGTAACACGTTGCCGACAGCAGAACCCATTTCCAACATCTGCCACCTTTTCGGGTGCCGGAGCGCGGAAAATGGGAGGAAATCCGGAGGAAAAGCCTCGTGGGCGTGCCATTCTTGGGGTTTCGGCTTCGTTGCTTCTGAGTGAACAGTTATTTCCCGCCACGCACAGTAATGGCTGCGGCTGCGGCTTCGGAGATCAAAGTGAAAAGCGCAAAACGTTCCGTTTGATCCGTGTTTTTTTTTATTGATTACCTCCACGAAGGCTACCACAACATGGAGCACCTCGGGGTCCCGCCTTTCGGGAGTTCATCGTATCGCATCGCAGACTCGGGGTGTTCACACCGTTTCCGTGCAGACACCCGCTATCAGCTCATCGTTCAATCGTTCAATCAAATCGATGCACGCTGTGCCGGGGCCAAATTATGCTCCCATGATGCAGCAAATCTTGCGCTACTAATGAGCCGGTCGGGAACGATGCTAAACTGATTCGTTCTTTTGGCTGCGGCTGCTGCTGAAGTCATTACGTTTCGCTATATGGCTTTCGATCCTGCAGTCCGTAGGAACTCTGAAGGGGGCTCACGCAAATGGCGCTCTCTTTCTCTTGGTGCTCCGTGCTGAGGTGCATAGCGCGCCCGGATAAGTACCACCGAAATTCATAATTACTGAAGCAACGGGAGGTTCGTCGCTTGCCAAGCCACAAGCGACGCGCAAGTCTTTCGTTGGTCAACGCGGTGCTGCTTTCACAGCACAGCTCTAATTGGGAACCGCGAGCAAAACGCAGCCTTTCGCTTGACCGCTGACGAATGGGTTAACCATTGCCGCGCGCTTACCAAGCCCATTGAGGGCAAAACGCCAATCAATAAGTCAAGTCTTGGCTGGGAACTCGATCATAAAAAGGTCGCCCGGGGGATGTGCTTTGCTTTGCTCGACGGGAACGCACGCACGGGATGTGAAACAATCATCGGTGCTGTCGCAGACTGCATTCATCACCTATGCATTTGCATCCGCGAGTGGATCGGCCCACGAGTACACTACGCTCCCCGAGATGGCTTCATCCATCTCTCGGGCGGGTTACAAATGTCATGCTTTTCGCATTTACCAGCCGCGATCCATCAATAGATGAAAACTATCACCACGTCTCCGAGCGCGCGTTCTGCGTCGTCGACAAATGGCTCACTGGAGCAAAGTGAGGCGAGGTTGAGTGCCACGGTCACACCACGCGGTGAAATCGTAACCTGCCACAAATCTATCAAAACCCGCGCCATTCTGGTCACCCGGCTTGGCGGCTGGTTGGGACCGACGATGTCGTGTTGACAGAGAGGAACCTATCCCCGGAGTGCTACTGCAGAGCGCAACTTCGTCGCCAGGATGCTCACCACGCCATCATGGGAGCGCTCCCGTAACACCGGGAGGAGGCGCTGGCCGTGTCGCCCACAGGAGCCGCTGATGGTTTAACGGCTCAATAAATCATTCGTAGTCGTACCACAGATTCCATTATACAGGCTTCTACCGCCTCTCAGCCCGCGATGCCACATGTCTGTCTTGCCTGCTCTTGGTGGTGTTTGTTGGTAACAGGACCAACAGCAACCGGCAGTGTCGGAAACATCCGGCTGTGGGCTCATTTGCTAATGAGCAAGGAAATGGAAGAGCCTCGAGCCCGGTCATAACATGTGCGAAAGAAGTGTCTCCACGATGAACTTTCTCCTCGGTCTCGGTCGCACGCATAGACCTCACACGGGGAGCCATGTTCAAAAAATGAAGGTCACGGACACGATTTAACGTGAAGGTTTTTTTGGTTAGGACCGGGCTGTAGAATGTGCTTAAATTACTGGCACGAGGCTTATCATGAGCTTTGGAGTTTGCGATTCATTGTGTGGCGCGACGTTATTTAATTGTTACTTTGGGGGTTTTCCCTTTTTTGTTTTAAAAGTGTTTAAAAGGTTGATACGGTTTTAATTTGGTCTGGGTACTTAAGATGCTTCTGATGATCCGATTTAAGTGAAATATGCAAAATATGTTCTGTAATTTGTTGCCATTTTACGGGAATCCTCTCTACTAATGCCTCTCTCACAAAAGCTTTAGTTCCAATTTCTTATGACTCAGGAAGTTTTGCAATGCGAGGTGGCTGGACTGGACTAGATGATGTATTAACAATTCTCAACTAGGGTTCGGGAGTTGTTGGCGAGGCACTGCAGACGTCAGACGTGTAACCTGATGATCAACTTCGATTATATCTGGGATTTTGACGAAATTTTTCGGCGATGGTCCAGTCCGTGCCAGGTGCATCCGTTACAGAAAAAAAACCTAAACTGAACCGACGGAACTGAAATTGCACGTAATTAACTATTGAATTATCAGCACCATAAACACCTTTGACAATTTCAGGGGCTTATTTCAGCTTCCATTTTCGCCTTTATCAAAGAAAACCTTTACAACACTGGTAACACCCTGTGCTACAAAGATTTAGCCATTTCATCTTCCGAAGCGGGCTTACCCCTGGTCATCTTCAAATTTGTATTCTATTTGGAACTGATGACGTTCGCTTGATGATTTGAACGATGTTTAACTTTTAACGATAGAGTTATCAAAAAGAAAGTCTGTTTTAAATGTTTTATACGTTGGTACGATTTTGTTTAAGAGAGTTAGAGTCGCTCATAAACGACACCAAGATTAACTTTCAAGAACAAGTGCCCTTGTGAGACCAGAAAGGGCTGGGTTGCCACACAGGCTCCAATCACTTTCGCCGGTCGGAGGATTGATAATTGACGCTTTCCCCCCCCCGTCGCCGGTTGATTGTCTTCCCCATATTTGGCGGACGGATAAATTATCGGGGCTATAATTAGCTCCACCGGGGAATATAGCCACAAGAATGTGAACCCGTACGTCTGCGCAAACGTGTTGCGCGTTACGACGTGTTGACTTTAGCGGATTTTTCTTTTTATGCTCGCCAGCATAAACGCGCCCGTCCGAGGGAGGGCAGTTGGCTGGCCCGGTGCAATTGTGTTCTTTCTCTTCGCTCGGCTTGCCATTCCAGTTAGCGCTTCCTTTAAACCGCAAAAAAAACGAGGGTCCAACGAGGGATCAGACCGGGGGATCGTTTGCTTTGGTTTTTATTAATTTTCGCAAGTACAGTTGCGTGCGGCCCTTATTTGTGCAGCGATTTCTTGCCCCGTTTTTGCGCCGACGGGCTCACCGGAAGCTTCAAACGAAATAAGGACCGGTCATCGGTGTCGGTCGGGTCGGTCGGGTTCTGATGGGACGCGAGAACATTTCCAAAAGACAAAAACCGTCCGCAATGGAAGGTGCAAACTCATTTTATCGGCCAGGGCCGTAACTGTCGATGACGCAAGTGCTCCGCGTTCGGTAAGATTACGGTTTCTGCCGCGAGGCTGAGGATCACATGCTCGCTTTTCGCAATAACAGCGCACGACAAAAAGCGAACAGGGATGGCAAGGATTTATTTTCCGTCACCGGCCACTGAGCGGTACAGTTATTCGAAGTAGTGTTTCGCGCTCGGCCGACGTCGTGAGCGGTAGGACGATTGTGGGCTTTTCCTTGTTTTAACGCCCCGTGTTCGCATTAATTGGTTATCGGTCAACTGCAGCGATGAGGCATGAAACTGCTACTGTACATTAAACCCAATGGGATCTGCAGCTTGTAATGAGCAGAAGGTAACAACGATCGACGCGTGGAATGTTCACTTCCTTCGTTGATCGCAATTCCGAAAGCCCAAATGGAATGAAATGTGGTAACAAAGTAGAATTCTGTTTCGAGAATAATATACAAAATAAGCGCATAACCAGCATAATGTTTACGATCGGACGCAAAACGCAAATTCTCATTGTTTTCTCCTGGTGATCCAGTGAAAGAGATTGATGCAAATTACTGCCGGCGGGCGGCTTACGGTGCAACAATATTATCGGCCGCGGCTCCCGCCGATCAAACAATGCGCCTTTTTACGTGCCCGATGCTTTCGGAAACGAGTTTAAACGAAAATTAAACGAAAGCAGTGAAAACACTAGGTATCAGCCCGTTGCTTGGCTCACGCTGGAAGATGGCCACCAGAGATAATCGAGAGCAGGGGAGCACGGAAAAACAAACCCTTCAACCCTTCGGGGCACTTTCGATGCTTTTGTAACATTTGATTCGACCGGGAGCGAGCATCCTCCTGCTCGCAGAGATAGTTTTGCTCGTTATCATCGTTTATCTCGGTAATGATCGGTCTCGCACGGCCAAACACAACAATGCAGATCTCTGCCCCGCTGTAGGTCGCCGAGGCGCACACGGCACGATTTAACAGTTAGCCACGCTTGCTCTATTCGCATGATCAGGCGCGCTTACATATGTTGAAATGCCGCTAACATAGGGACGGCCGGGGCCACGGGCCTATGCGGCCGGTGTTAAATGTGATACTCACGATCGTGGCGGGGCGTGCGAGGCAAATATGCAGCCAAATTATGATGCGCGCTGCAGATGGTTTGGCGCGAGACGAAAAAACTCAACGGGAAGGCTTAAACGCTGCAACTTTTCGCGCCCGTCAGGTGGCCCCAAAAGTAGTTCATTCTCATCGCCTCTATTGAGCGTGCCCTCTATTGGTCTCTCGTCGTTTCAGGTACCCGGCCAGATGTGCAAAGTGCACCGACCGACAGTAAGAACCCGGGAGTGATTGTTGGCAGACAAATAGAAACGGCAGACATACGAGCACGGAGCACGCGCACACCGTCGTCGGCGAGTCGAGGCCAGAGCGGTTCGGGGATGGATTGTTGACTTCACAGTGTCCAGGTAGGTCATGTAGCGCAGTTGTGTTGTGTTTAAGCATATTTTTTTTTTGAATTTCCCGTGTTGGTTGTACAAGTGTGGCAACTGTACATGTGAATCAATATGTACATCTGTATGTAGAACTGCCTTTGCGAGTTTCGAATGCTTTTCCAGGCTCAAAGCAGCAGAGGGTCTTTAATTTAAATAACATGGTATTAAGGTTAATTAATTAACAGGCAATTTGTTTATGATATCGGAAGACTTGGGGCAATGGCTCACATAAACCAATATTCTAGCTTTTAGAAATTTGCACATTTATGTATTTACGATTTGATAGTTTTGGAGCAATTAACAAAATTTTTATTGGTCGAATTTAACGATCGATTTCTAATCAAACTGTCTCTAAATTCAATCGTTTATCGCTCCGATGGAGACATAATTTATTCCTGGCGCGTTTAAAATTCCTGCCGTTTGCCGCATGTTGCGAAAGGTCTTAATGTGGGCCGGCAAGCAGGGCACGAATAACCTGACCGTCACGTGATGAATTCGGACACGCACCTAACCAACGGACTAGATCGGACGCTTCCATCAGACGGATGTGGTCTCGAGGCTCAGCAACACAAACAGTGCCATTGTTCAGGACTCACCACTTCTCGGCTGGCGTGAAGTGACACATCGGCACGATTTTGTGCGCACCAAACAAACGGATAGAAACATAATCCACAATCATCGCCGAGACACACGCGGGATTGAAAGAGAAATCGTGCAGGAGAGATGGAAAGAAAAATCGCAACCTCCGAAAACTCGCTCGCCAAATAATCTCCGAACCACGGTGAAGCCGCGCCCTGCGCCTCGGGCCCTCGGACCACGGATTTGGGGACTCAATCTTCGGGGTCTGGTTGTTGCCGGTCGTTTTTATTTTTTGCACCATCCAAAAATAGCAGACGAGCCCAGCCGTTCGTGCCACCCAAAAATTGGTTCAACTTTCCTGCCTGCTGGGGATTTTCGGGCCGGTGGCGCGACGGCGGCCCGATCAGCTATCGGCCCAGCCCAAAACGTCAAACGCACGCCGCATGACGGGACCGTCGGCTCACCGACTGACCTACATTCCACACCCGGGGCCCCGGACATTGACGGCTGACCGCCGACGGCGGCTGAATCAATCCGGGCAGCCGGGACCACCGGGGCCATCTGCCGGGCCATCGGTGAAGCCGGCCGGTCGGACCTCACCGGAAGCTTGCCGTTCGCCGTCCGTTTGCGAATTGAAATCACCGCCACTGCTGAGGGGATGAATGGGCGCTCCTGGGCGTTGTTCGAGCCAAACGAAAGTAAAACACTTGCGGTCGGTGTTCAAGTGGCTCAGGACTTAATCTCACCTGCGATCACGTGGTGATCGCGTTGCGACACTGGCTTATTCCGCGCTAGCCGAGGGGCCGAGCGTTTCCGGTGCGAGCGGTGCTGAGTTACGCCACATTCACCTCGACTCAGCCCCAGAGCCCAAAATTAGCCATCGAGCCCGGGGACCCGCCTCGTGATAATCGGTTTCGATCGAGGGCTTGGCACCGATTGTTTGCCCACTGAATTGCTGTTTGCTCAAAGGAATTGTTTTGCTTGGTTCGGTTGCCGCGGGCCGGCCCAGGGCTGGGCCGGGAATGTGATATTCAATTAGCCACGGGACACGAAACTGTGATTTAGGACGGACGGGAGCACGAGCATGCGTGTGGTAAGGAAACGCCGCCCGTTATCCGAAAGGGGCCACCACAATGTGTGTTGTTGTTTGTTTGCTCGTTTCGCGAGAGAAAACTGTGCCCGTCGAGGAGGAGATTAACAGACCGTGATGCTGGGAAATGTGGTCCAATTTTTGGCACACCTTTGGCCAAATGGTGGCCCCGAACAAACACACGTGTTTTGCTGGATTGTGGGCGTTGGATTATGCTCCCATTATACGGCAACTAATGAGCCAACGTCCAGACGGGGCTGCTCAGTGCGGCATTTCGGACATTGGGGCTACACTCGTCAATGGGTGTCTGCGTCTGCGCAATTCCATTCGAAATCATTAACCGCATTGCTGCATAGCTCCCGACAGCAGAGCCGTGGCGGTTTCGAGGGGTGCTTTGCAAAATATTATCAAGCTTATTTTATACGATCTAACGGTTGTGAGGCTTGTTGGCAATACCTTTTCAAAATTGTATTAAAATATTATTTAAATTTTCTTTAAATCTTCAATAATTTTGTGATCTTTTTTTTAAAGTTCTTTCAAAGGCATGTTGCTGGTACATTCGCACAGCGCTGCTAGCCGAAGGCCTTTGCAGTTTGAAGGGAACCTTTTTGTTTGGTTGAACCATAAACTCGATGAACTTTGTGTGATGATGGGTTACGATCAGCGTCATCGGAGCGAACTTGAAAGGAGTTACTCCCATAAACCTAGCGACATTCAATTGTTTCGTAGCACCACCACCAAAGTGAATGTATGGCCACGGTCTGACTCAGCCCGAAAGATGGCACCCTTTCTGGTCGAAGGCGTTGCCGTGCAGCGGGAGTATTTACCATCACCCAACAAGACGATGACTGAGCGCTGACGAACAGCGCCATCGTCGTCGTCTTCGTCACGTGGAAAGGGATGGTCGTTAGGCCGCGGGCGACCGTGCCCATTAATGTTGCAGTGATTCACAATATTTTAATATTCAATTATCGGCCATTTTTATTTGGCCCAGCCCCAACGTTTGAAAATGAAAGTGTACCAACTCTCGGAGTGAAGAAAAACGCGTCGCAAACAGGGTCCCATCCTTCCATCGTCGTCGGAAGCCCTGGGCGGGAGCACTGAAAGGTCTAAGGGGAGAAAGAGCATAAAACCTTCGCAGCGATCACCCACCGATCAGCGATGTGGTGCGGAGAAAGCACCCAACCCAAGGGGTGGTCGCCAAGCGGTCGCCAAGACGCCGAGGCGAGGGTACCAATCATAGAAAGGGAAAAGAATAAAATAATGAACGCAACAATGAAAGTGTTAAAAGCTTCGACCGCGCGCAGGGCATGTAATTTTTGGTGAACGAAGTGTCCTCTATTAACGGGCCGATCGGGTGGCGGCGAAACGCGACAGGATGGTGAAAGCGATCGTTTATGGGTGTGCGAGATATGCGTCAGCATAAGACGCCACGTTTCGTAAGGGCACCCTGGATCCCTTTCAACGAGGGCCGTCTTCTAAGGCGATCGGACGGGGGGCGGCTTGACATGACTTTGATTGGTTTTCCTGATTAGCTACTGTGTGTTAGTTTTTGAGCCTCCCGTTTTTCTTTTGCGGTGGGTGATACTCAAACGCTTCGGGGGGAAAGTGTAGCGTTAAGTATCTATTTGAAAGAAAAAACGTTCACAAATTTTCGAACCACTCCCAAAGGGCTAAGATCCTCGAATCGGTGGGTAACAGAGGCCGCAGCCCGCAAGGTGCACTCTCACGTCACTGCAGCGCTTCGTAACGGTAAACGCGCGTCGACTCATGTAGTCCCCGACACTGGCCTAGAATGGTTCGACGATAAATAATATGATAATTGGCTGCCGTGGCCACGCGAGGGAAAAAAACACGGCAATCCAATAGTTGAACACGTGTCAATCGTCGATGACATTATCTTATCGGCATCGCCAATCGCCCCAGGTGCCCGTGTGTACCAAAGGAGTACCATGGGAACCAGCCGGACGCGTTCCCCTGCGTTTAACGGATTCCGGTGCACTTTCGGGTGCAACGCGACGATGCACCGGTTGCGGAACGATACTTACGATCGAACGAGTTCGATAAGGCTTACAAATCAATCCTTATCGGCGATAGGTGGCTGCGTGTTTGTGGTTTTTCACCGTACGAAGCACGGTGCTCGGTGCGACTCCAGGTTACCGAACAAATAAATTATCATTCTGAGTCCCGATGATCGATCGGGAGAATTGCTCAATCTGCGAGGAAGTAAAAACCATCGCGACGACAAACAACCGTGCGTGGCATGGCAATGGCAATGGTGTGTTTGGCCGCGTTTTTGTTGTTGATGATATTAGATGCCACAGCATAGATGTAGATTCCAACGATCAGATCGTCGGTTGAAGATGCGATGATCGATGTCGGGTGGTGATTGCAGATGCAAACCTGACTGAGTGTAACGGGCTTGCAGCATTCGTTACTTGTCCGGTGCTCGATGAAGGCGCCTAATAAAACTGATTTTTATTAGGCCAATCAAGCAATAATGATGTGTTCATCGAAGCGATCTTTCGAATGTATGAACTGCTTACCGACCTGCTTACCAAATACGCCGATTTTGAAACGTCAAATATCTTTGGTGACGGTAAAGATCACTCAATACATGACAGGTTATTGCAGTCTTGTATTTTAATGATAGATTTTTAACTTTTCTTTTTTAATATTTGATCGTTGATATTGACGTTTAGTGAATAGCCAGAAGTAACATGGTTGCAAGTCGGGTGAATATTTCATTTTTCTGAGGTCCAAAAGGTCGCTTAAAAGCGTTTTCCACTGATCCTTTCGATATTCAAATAAGGGCATCAAAGTTTGGAAGTGTCAATCAGCGACATTGGGACCCTAATTTCTTGATTTTTTTGACGTGTAGCTCATCAGTTGATGTTGATGGTCGTCCTGGCCGTGTCTCGTCTTTAACACTTTTCCGACTTTGTTTGAGTAGCTTTGACCACATTTTCTAAATTTTCGACATTTTTGAAAGCAGAAATATTATTCCGCTCACAAAATTTAACGGAACTGCGTTATTACTGTTTCTGAAATTATGAAAATCAGATTCATTTTTAACTTTTTACCAACGGACCTCTTACTATTTGGCCACAGTATTTAGAATTTATGTAGAAACCAATTATAAAAATAATAAATTACTTGGCAATGTAGAGAAATAAGAGTTCTCTTTCTGACGCAGTCATGATGTTCCTTGACTCAATTTTCTATTTTCTACAAAGGCGTTTTAAAAATGATTCTCTGATTTTCAACCTCCCTTTTAACTATCATAATCGATTGGCGAATCCATTCGTTTCTTTTACCCTCTCGTGCGGAGCAGCCGAGTCGTGGTAACGATAAATTTGTAGTCAATCGGATGACCGCTCGGAGACACTGGACCTTCTGCATCGTCCCACGTCCCACTGTCCCAACATAACGCCTTGTGGCGTTTGAGGCCGCATGCAATCGGTAATTAAATTAACTTGTTTCAGCGAGCAGACCACATCAAGGGCCGCAGCCATTTTCTGTCCATTTTACGCGCATTTTCTCCCGGGGTGGACAGTATCAGTGCGCGCGGTACGACTACATTTTTCAAACCCACCGAGCCTGGGAGCCTGGGAGCGCCGTTCGACCGCCGCCATCGACAGCAGCGACGACGACGACGACGACGATGGGAAGCTAGGAAAAAAAATCACTTGCGCTTTACTTTTTCATGTTTTCACTTCGCTAAACCTGGAGCCTTGGCCGGACCCGCCACCGATCGCCATTTGTGGGCAGCATTTATTCACTTGTCCACCCTTTCGGGCCGGTGCATTCCTTGGCTACTCGCGAGCGCATGTGTGTGCGCTCCATCATTGGGTGTATTTATTTATTGGCCATCCGTTCGCCCGACGACCGTAGACTGCCGGCCTCGAGCATGAGCGGGCTTTCGGCTTTCCTTCCAATCGATGCGCTAGGCCAATGCGCGTGTGGCAATTGTCCGTAGGCGCTGGCAAATCGTGGTAATCGTGGTTCTAGTTTTGCCGGGACATAGTGCGACATCAGGCCCGAGGGGCCGATGTTGCCGATATAAATTGGTGTCGTAACTCGAGCGGTCCGTCGTCCGGAGCGGCATATTTATTAATTCAATTTAATCCTACGATCAGCCCGGAGCGATGCTCCGTTTTCATTCTGCGCCAATGTCCGGCATTCTATGTTGGTGATATTATTAGTTTCGCAGAAAAGGATGATTTTCCTTCTTTTATTGTAGTTTGTTTTACTGGCTGCTGCTATCTAGTTGTAGTAATTCTGTCCTTTTCTCTATATTAATTCCTTGTATTTATGGACAGCCCCAAGGCAATCCGTGATATCCGCGTATGTTTACCTATATAAGCCCTCTGAGATAATCCGGACCCGCGGGAGGTGTGGACTGTTCGCGATAAACGTGCTCGTAATAAATTGCGAATAATTATTATTGATCGTTTATCCCCGCGAGTGCGCGTGCTGCGCCCAGACGCGAGAAACGGAAGCGCCTTCGTGTGACTGGGGAGCATCGTGCAGGCTTCGATTATCAGCGCGCCCTACGCCTGTCGAGTGGAGGAAGCAAGATAGAAAGGCTGCACATTGGCCATTTCGCTGTGTGCCTCTTTATGAGCATTAATTCACTGCCGCCAGTGATACGTAAATCTTGGCCGTTGCGCCAGCGTCCCAGTGCCAACGCGTTCACACGGCGCGGGACACGCACGCACCGTGCGCGATGCGCAACCAGATAGCGGCCGTGTTTTTACGCTTGCTCTGCTGAGCGTATGACAACTGTGATCAATTTTTCTTGCCCCAACGCCGAAAGGGATAATTGAGACATCATACCACCACGGCGCGTACGGGATGGTCACCATGATCCATTGCCGCGCGGAAACGCGATATCAAGATTGCGAGGCGCTACTTTTTGTTCGATTTATCGTCGGCACCGTTGTCGACACTTTGCCAGTATCATTCTTCGGTTTTGCTACGTTTCAGTTTTAAACCGGCAGTTCGATCTGTGGTAAACCCTGAGCGCCTATCGACCGACGACCGACCCCTTACCGAATGGTTACGAACAATTATCGTGATGCTTCAGGTCGAGTGGCGTATTTCATTACAACGGCTACTTAAGTACCTCGCGGGCGCTCGCGGTGCGCTTAGAAACTAATCTTGAACTCTTCTTCTCCTTTGTACATCGTTGAAGGGTCACTTTTGATACTCCTCTTCATCGCCCGAACACGGCTTTAAACGTGGGCTTCTCCGAAAATTTCCACTCCATCGCTTAGCTGCCCGTAACAGGTTACTTTCCTTTTCCCTGTTTAATGAGCCGTAATGGTTTCCTGTCTCCCTGCATTTTTTCCCCAATTTATGTTCAATCCAACAACGCTCACTCGGCAGGGCAAGCCGATGCGATATAATAAAGTAATTTAATTACTACGCCACGCCACGCCACGGAGAAGTTCGACAGTCGTTTACTTTTCGTTTAATCGCTTCAATTTGTTCCAACACTTTCCTTTCCGGTGGGAACGTCGACCGACACTGTCGACCCCAAAACACCGCAAGTCAAGGATCCAACATGAAACACGGCACCTGCCGGCCTCGGTGGCTCCAAGGTATCATTGGGCCGTCTTTCTAAACGCCGGGTATGATTCCGTCCTCGATGTTCAATTTCTCTTTCAGCCAGTGGGCACCCGGAGGTTGTTGCTCGATGTCGGAAAAAACGGAACAATTCTTGACCACTCTCCGTCGGGAAGCGAAAGGGAACCCCGAAGCCCAAGTCCAAGGCTATCAATCAGTTTTCGCGCCCCGCCAGTCCGCCTACCAGATCGTGCCCGTACGTGAAGGTCAAGGCTGGGTAGAACTTCGCACCTATCCTTATCCCCCGTGGCGTGAAAACCGAAACCGTCTCCCGGGCATCGCGGGACGATGGTCTGTTATTACGTGTTGCATAAAAACGAAATGTTTTATGTAGGCTCGGGCTTCCGAGGCCTCAAACCGTTGCATACGATCCCTAATTAACACTGTAGGGGCGCCGGCTCTCTGAGACACCGAAGGTTAACGGACACTGGTTGCCGAAAAAAACGCACAGGCATAGGAGAATCGTGACTCAATGAGGAAAATCGAAACGGTGAACTGTGGCATGCTTTCACACGGTTGATGGCGGCAATGAAAGCGTCTCTTGATACGTAAAAAGCGGAAGATAACGTAGAAGGAAGAACACGTTTTTGTCGTGTGAGTTAAAAATAGCATCAGTTGTGCAATAGGCTTCATTGCGAGGTTCGAATGGTCGCGATAACGCAACGCCGTATCGAAAGACTTCTATCAGCAGTAAAGCGACGAACCGTTTCTACAACAACACTCCAAATAATTATTTTTGTACCGATCAGGACAACAATCCAATCTGTCAAATTAAATTTGCATCGCGAGACTACAGCTAACCAGAGCATAACCCTCCGTTACGCCTGGCTAATGAGTAATAGGTAGGTAATCATTACAAAGCACTCCATCATCTTCACCAACATTATTCTGAGACTACGGTGGAAGGATTCTGGGGGAACGCGGGGAAAGCGATACGTCGAACCACAACATTGTTGCAAATTCCCGTTCTGGCGTGGCGTGCCGTCCCCACAGTCCGAGGCCGAGCGTCAATGAAGCAATTGCACTAATTTCATCGTACCGGTTTACGTAAAATTGACGCCGCAAGCAAGGCGACCGGGACAGCGACCGTCGGCCAGCCCGCCGGGGCTCGGTATTAATTGCAGAAAGTCCACCTCCAGGTGGTCACAAATCCGCGCGCGCAGAACCATAGCGTATCTTCCGCTTCGGGCACAGTCGAAGGCAGCTAGGCAGCCCATCAGCTATGGCTAGAGATTAATGATGACTCTTACATACTGGTGTGCAAGCAAAATGTGCCACCAAGCGGTGCTCCACGTAAACCACAGCGGGGCTCGGGGGCTTTGTTTTAGTGGCCACTGCAACCCGCACTATCAAATTACACGGGACACCGCCGTAGGGTAGCAGCCACGTGAAGTGGTAATTTGTGCGTTCGATGCTTCGTTGGGCCCATATTTGCAACAAAGTGTCCTCGTTCGGTACATTTCGCGACCGTGCGGTGGTCCAGCAGGCCACCGAAGCCGTAGCGCTGCTTCGGTTGGGCGTGAGAAAGCACATTGGCCGACATACTCCGGACGCACTCTGGTTGCGTGGCACGTCTTGGTTGATTACCGGAAGAATTCCTCATGTGTGTCACACGTCTGGGCTCGTTGGGTGATTCGCTCCATCAATTAAGTTGGCCGCTGATCTGATGGTTCTCTTCAAGTACACACTTCAATAGCATCCAAATAAGGGATCGCGTGTAAATAAATACATTAACCTTACAGACCGATCGATTTTTCGTTAGCCCAGACTCGGAGTCGTCCATTTTCATCAACTGGACAGTTACAGCACGTTAACTCAAGTTCCCAGGTTCGACGCCAACATTCCGCAACACGGTCCTAAAATGTAGCGCAAACTCCGGCATCGAGGGATTATACGTTTCGCGCCTTGGCGCTGTGACTAAGTGCTGCAGCAGAGCCATGATTAGCTGCACGCCCGTATGTAATTTTCTCGTTCAAAGTTCTCGTTCACGGAGAAGCTTCACGATCTCCAGCCAGAGGGAAACACATTGATGACCCGTCGGCTTGGCGCTTTTCGATGCACTTCGTGCTCTTAGCCGCTCCACGCCGCTAATGCGATACGGGCGTCAGATTTATTGCTTTATTTAGTGTCATCCATCTTGTTGCGGCTTCGGTCAAATTAAATCGCAGGACTGTCCGGTGTAATCAGCTTGTTTGTTTTCTAAATGGTCAAATGTGCGGACTTTTATTACCCCCCAAAGCGGACGATGACGATGGCTCTATAACTGATGGCTGCCGAATTAGAGCAAAGTTTTGTAACTAATCCTGAATCCTAAATTTAATTAAAGTATGTTAAACATAAATAAGAATCGCTAAGCCGGATCATCATCTGGAATGTCCGAACAGATCATAAAGAACTAAAGAAGCTGAAAGCTGCCTGTCACAGCGGCAGCACTTCTGCGCTGCGCTGACTTATTCGAACGTCCTCTTTTTGGTATCAGCTTCGAAGTGAGAGACAAAACGGTAACTCGATAACCGGATTAAGTCTTAAGGGACTGCTGTTGACATACATGTCACCAGGGGTCTGGTACCATATATTCGGTCTATCTTTAATCCCTTTACAATGTGGATGGTGGACTCGGTCTGGTTTGTGCTCGAAACAGAAACAACTGACCTATTCAACATTCGAACCTATTCACCTCTTCGCAAGCTCCATTAGTTCTACTTCAGTAATTCGATGAAAAAAATCTCATTTCGGATCTTCTTCTTCTCTGCTGCTACCGAAGAGCTCCAGCAGCGTTAATGTGCGTGAAGATTCCTTCACCCCGAAAAAACGTACCTCTTCCGGGCGGGCAACTTCCCGGAACTAAAGTGGTATTGGGGAGTGAGTTTTTGCGCCTTTTAGCGGCAAGTTGGCGGATTACGTGAGTGGTACCGAGACTAAACGTTTTCTGTTACCGTGCCTCCCGACGTCTACCGATACCGACAGAACCTTCTCTCATCACTTGAACTGCCTGATCACGTCAGTTGGGCTGGCTGGCCGGAAGTCAATTTTCCCGTAATTGATTAAAGTGCGTTTACGCGCGTCACTCGCAGTGGATCCGCTTCAGTTAAAGACATTAGAGAACGGCTCACCAATATGTCGCCGGAAGATGATGATTAGTCTCGTCGATTTAATGAGGAGTTATATGATATTTCGTAACCTTTCTGTGTGTTACGACACATTCAGTTGCTATATTCTTCTTGGATTTGCCCTACATTCGCTAATGCATTGCTATCGTTAACCGGGCGATGTTCTGTTGCGATCAGTTATCTCCCGTGGCATCGATATCGGGAGGCTGAGTCGACCACGCTGGGCAAGGTGTTCGCCAATGACCGGAAGGCAACTCCGGATCATTGCTTCACGCCTGTCACAAACTGATCCACTTATCCCGCGGCTGCTCCCGTCGAAGCTTACGTCTCCCGACGCTTCACGCAGCTGTTGCCGCTGCGCTGAACATTGATATTCAAATGAGCCGGTAATCAATTAGATATATTATCATAATCGAACCCATCTACTGCCGCTGGGAACTAGTTGAGATGGGTCGGTCAGGACCCCTTGCTGGGGTGTTAGCATAAGCTTGTGCTGTGTACGCGCTTAAGGCACGCAGCAGGAAAATGTAAGGAGCACCCCGTGGCCGGAGCCGGTTACACCGCATGATTGATGAGCTATTGCTCAATCGACAGATTGTTGCGTAAGACCCGGCAAGCATGCTCTCCCCGTTCGGCGACAGGCTTCCCGATAGAACCGTTAGGACACGCCGTGGCGGAGAATCGAATCGTTACGGGTTTCGTTACGCACTTTTGCTGCTGCTGCTGCTGCTGCTGCTGCTGCTGACCTTTCGTCGCAGCGCGTGATAATTACAGGAGCCGACTCTGAAGCCTTGGTATTTTCTATCGATTATCGAAACTCGGCACCTCGGCAGAAATGTACCGTGCGCTAGATTACGCGACGGCCCAAGAGGTGCCATCTGTCGCCGTTCTTGGAAACTAATCTTGAGCCGCCCGAGAACCGCTCGGCGATGCTATCCATTCGATCTCGGGTGATAACGATCTTCGGCTCTTCCCTATTGCTGCCGATCGATTAGAAGCCGATAGCACAGCCGTGGTAAGTGTCTGGGTGTTTCCCACTTTCCAGCTCGGATCGATCTGCGTCAGGTTTCGCAGAAACCACGCGATCGTCGATGCAGCGATAATGCCTGGAACCGTTACAATCCCCTGCCCTTGCGCTGGCGGACGCCATGCCTAAAGTGGACGCGTTAATTAGACGCGTTTACGCATAAAACGGACGCTGCACAACATGATGTTCAGTTGCAGTGCCCGCTGCCGTCGTCTCCGTGCAGCTTGTGTACTTTCACTGGACCGTGTTGAATGGGGCGGAACGCCATGATCGATGTAACGACCAGCTACTACTACACACGCATACACATGCACACGTTGTTCGGTGAAAATGAAACCAATATTATGCATAATAACTGCGCGGCCCTTAGTAGCGGAGCAAAAAAAAGGGGCGTTTGTTGCGTTTGGCTGTACGTGGCGAGAAAATGGGTGTTGGGCATCTCAGCACCGGTATGTACGATCTTATGTTTGCCCTTCAGTAGCCCGCGTTCTGCCGCGATGGCAGTTTGTGGCCGCCAAGACCACTAGGTATTAGAGATGTGTGCTTCGTCGTGTTGGGCACGACAGGCACTTGGTGTGTGTTTACTGTTAACGTTCCGTTCAAATTCCGGTGTTTACGGTTGGCATCTGTTATCAAACGTGTGGCAATCAACAGCAGAGCACGAGGTGAAATGCAAATGAAGGAAAAGCTTTGCCAGTGCTTTCGGATAAGAACACAGTAATGAACTTAATAGTACGTCAATTTTGTACATTAATTTCTACGGTGGTTTCATGGCAGCTGAATTACTGCAGTTAGATGCAGTGACATGAGAACGGCGCGCCATTAACCTTAAAACCATTTATGGGTATATATATAAGGGGATCTATCTATTGTTTGAATTTTCAAGGGCGGGTTCTTGAAAGTAAATTTTGTCTAAGTTTTTCGCTTGGGTCGATGGGCCGGGAGAAATAGGCCGATGATGCCGGCTAGGCTTAAATCCGTACCAAAAAGTCAAGCGCTGTGGGTGCATTGATTTCTCTTGCACGACGTGTGGGTTTTCAGAGCAACAAATACGACAATTTTACTTATGAACATAACCACCGAGGAGGAAATGAGCTTTCAATATTTCGTACAATTTAAGTTGAAGACTCACCACTTTGGAAGAAAGTTTTTAATACTTCCCAATTTTCTACAAACATATAGCGTCTTATTTCGCAAATTTCAATGTTTTTACTATATGCTTACAATTTCCAGAATGAAATTTGCTGTTTTAATAGTCAAATAATCCGTAGTTTAAAATCCAAATACTAAATGCATCACCCTACAAATCATTCCATTGTTTCTTTATTTAGTTGATTGACTGAAAAAAGGCCTTCTAATTGTACACCAAATGAAGGGAGAGGTACACAAAGGTATGTCCTTCTATCACTTTCATAAGAAAGCCTTTCTTAGTCTTTCTCTGAACGAAAGCTTAGTAAAATGTAAAGCGCTCCCAGATCGGTGATTACTGCAGCATTATCAGCATCCTGTGGTCGATTCGATTCGCTCCGTGGACAGCCGGAAATACCGATTCCCCGCTCCCCACCCCACCCGAGTGCGGTAGGTTGAGGTTTGCATTTGCTTCCGTTGCGCCCGGGACAAGTAGAGCGAGCCACTGCGGCGCAACAGTTATGCAACTAACCTACAAAAAACGGCACCGAGGCACGGTAAGTGACCGGTCGGGGCATGTGTGCGGAATATTCTACACCCATTCCCCAGCGCAAAACCGCAAAAAACCATTCGCGTCCGAAAGCAGAAAACCGCTGCATGATGTGTGCTCCGAAGCCACTTCCGCACGGCGCAGACGCTGTGCGGCGGCGCTGGATATGCAAATGATTTCGGAAGTGGATCGTTTTCGTGGAGCTGGGGCGAAACAATGAGCACGCGCGGGCCAGATGGGACCGGCAGAGCGCTCGGATCGGCTCGGCTCGGCTTTTCCGGTCCGGCGCCCGGCGATCGCTCGAGATCGCGCATTAAATCGAGTGGCGCCCAGCACCGGCACCGGGCGGGCGACGAATCGCGCCGGCACGCATTCCCGGGAACGGGAATCGATCGAAATGATAGCAATTAGAGCAACCTTTCGGCTGCCCAGAACCAGCTCGGCGGGGGTAGCTCGGATCGTCGAACCCGCTCGATCGGGCCACGCGGAAACCCGAAAACTGCTGACTGCCGCCGCTGACTGGTGCCTGGTCTGCTGTCTGGTTCTGCGCCACCGTTTCGACAGAACAGCACGCCGAATCTCGGGCGAGAAACAAATAGGTAGCTGTACCTAATAGGCCCGTCCTAATGGGTACGTTCTGCGCAAATAGTCCGTGCGGTGCAGTAGGCACGGATCGGCCGTATCCGCAGCAGTTGAACATGAACGCCCTCGTAGTGACGTACCCATTGCTCCAACATGTGGCTCTTTTCGGGCATCCGACACTATCCATCCACGTGTGGGAGAGAAAATTCAGCCATGTTCTTGAGTTTTTCCTCGGCGGTTGTACGACTTGTGTAAAGGCTTGTCAGGAAGTCCCTTTGCTGTGAGCGTTGGTGTTCTTCGTAAATTTTTTCCTCGTGTTGAGTCGTTTGAGTTCAATGTTGACTTTACGTCCAAGATCCTCCAGGTGACTGGTATAATAGCCCAACGGAGAGCTACTCCGTTAGGCCGCAGATTCTAAACGACCAGCACCACATAACCCTCTGAGGGACTGGATAAGAAATAACTGGTTGGGGTCGCTTCTTGGGACGGATGTAGATTCCAACGACTTTTCGAGTTCGCCTTAGGCAGTCGAGGAGCATTTTCAATTCCAAGCCCAACTGTAGCAATTTCCGGCTGTCATGCGGAGGTAACTAATTAAATGTCCTTGGACCTGATGGACAGGCCATCCATAAGGCGACTCCTGAGCGGCTCCACTCCAGGACCGGATCGGAGTGGCCCGTTGGACAGATAATTACTTTCGCGAAATGAGAGTGATACGGCAACAATCATCATCACTCGCTTACTCCTTCTCTCTCTCTCTCTCTCTCTCTCTCTTTCACACACCGTCGGTGTCCGCCCCGGTATCTATTTCTATTGCCGAGCCGAGGACGGCAGCCTTCGCCTTCACTTTCGGTTCACCCGGTCTCCCAGCCGCCCTCGAAGGAAACTGGACCCTGCCACCTCTGGTCCGCCACCGGTGCGCGTCCGCTCGGTTCCGCTCGGTTTGGGACCCCTCCGACGACGATTGCCCTAACGAAATGTGGCGTCGAAATGAAATCGAATCCAATCCGCGCTGGGAGAAATTGTGGAGTCGCAAGGCGCAATCAGGCGGTGTGATACTTTCGATCGCCATATGCACCTCCGCGCGCTACAGGTTTGCGTGTGACTCGTCCGTTGAGTTTGTTGTTTCTGCAACGAAAGAGAAACCACCCGCCCGCCTCGATTGTTGCTAATCGCCACCCGCCCGGCCCCGCTGAGGGTTGGGATGTTTTCACACCGATCCGGTTGGCGCGCCGAGCCGCGTCGGAGTAACCTGCAACGGTCGCCGTGGATGATTGACGCCTAGGAGCCTAGGACGGCCAGAGACAGCGGCGCCCCCCGGTCCGGAGAACCGGATAACCTCTCGAGCGAGCTGGCCACAGCTTTCTTCATCGTATGGTCCGTAAATGGTCGGCGCATCGTTGGTTCGAACAATGTTTGCCCTTGCGGACGGCATTAATTAGATGTACGGAATGAACGTTCGCGAATTGCCCGCCATCTAATGGTGGTTGCCATTTATTGGAGCTACTTCTACTTCTGCTCAGCGCGTTTATAGGCATCATGGAGCAACACGTTTTATGACACACCCGATGACGTCCCGTCCCTTGGCTGCTCATTAGGACTAGTTATATTGGGTTGGCACTTTGCTAAATCACTCATTATCGCTAATATATCGGGATCTTGGTGAAGGGGAACTTTTACTTGACAACATACACAAAGTTGTTGTGCAGATTGACTGACGCAGAGCATGCGATCTCATGATCTTAATCCGGTCATGAAATCCCATGCTTCGTTCCGATTCGCTTCCATTTTGGGCATCTTCAGTTCGTGTCTTTGGACCACGATGTGGTATCTTTGGATGTTTCCTAAAAGTTTGTTAAGGTTAAGGCGTCGTTTCGATTAATTAGTGTTATTATAACGGACAGAGCCATATTAGGCACCAACTTGCACGGAACTGACGTCTGTCGCATAGCAACCGATGAATCGGTGCCGCCCCAAAAGTGCATTGCATGCTCGTTAATTTCGGTGCTCACTCCCTCGACTGGTGCCTCGTTCAGTTCAGATCCTCGACGGCGATTGTTCCGCAAACAAGCTGATGATTGGTGACCGTGCATCGCCAGATATTCGAAAATCATGTACCCCTCATCAATCATCCGATCGAAATGCAGGCAGGCTTTCTCCGGAGCGAAGGCCAGACAAAGGGCCGGCCCCGACGTGGGATGGTCAACCGTCAGTTTATGCAAATAATCATCTGCCCCAGGTCGGCCTTCGAGAAGGCCCTCACAAAAATCTGACCGGTGAAAGGAGTAGCCTGCGAGTGTGTTTACACATGAACTCAACACTCCACCGTCGCACCGGACATTGACAACTTCATTCACGGACCCCATTGTATTTTTGGCAGTTCGCGTCACACAGGCACGTCAAGCACGATTTTTTGGCAGAACATGATTGATTGGCAGAGTTGGCCGCGTGTCCGTTACCGCGCCCGCTGATTAATGAGTTGCCCGGCGATAATTGCTTATGTCAGACCTTTGGACTGGCCTGACTGAGCCGGAGTCGATCGCGGTGACCACGTGAATGGACAGCCCACTTCCTCGGCCGGGACCTTATGGGGAAGGGTTCTTCCCCAGGATGAGGTTCCATTTCCTTTTTGACGTCCAGGTGCGCCCAGGTCACCCGAGCCGAGAGCTTGAAGGTCGCAGCGTCCAGCGTGGCAGCGGGTTGGCAGGTGCCCTCCTGGGTAGCCTTGGTCCAGCCAGATCTCCACGCATGGCATGCCCATAACCGGGGGCTATCGGGGCCCTATCCAGCTGGGGTCCCGGCCCACGAACCGTGTAACGGGCAGGCGATTGCGATCGTGTTGTCGATTAGCGCAACAGTGCCACCGGCACCGGCCCCGTGAAGGGTGCCCTTTGGGTAGGTTGCGTTTTTCGCGATTTCCGGGATTGACGCAGTGCCAGAGCGGGACCTTTCCCCCCCCCGGGAGAGCGGGTCGGTTGGGTGGGCTGCCCAAAAAAGGCAACTGTCCTTCGAAGTCACTCAATCGCTGCGACGGTGAACGTTGTTTGATCATACCCACCAGGCCGGGCCACCGTTCCCGGCATCAAAAGGCAGTGACACAGAAATCTTTCCTGTCGCAACCGGCGCACCGTGTTGCGCAAGGAAGTTCCTTGGGGGCCGGACGCGGACCGCGGGGCCAAAAAGCGATGGCCAGCGCCTGTCGAACGCGGCCACCGGGCCCGGGCTGTCGGAACGGGTAACGGAGAAAATGTTATTCAACGACCCGAGCCAACCGCCAGGCCGACTCCTTTGTGACCGCGCGCGTGTGTGGTTGTCTGTGTGGTGGGCATTTGTTCTTGTCCGCCACCGATCGATTGGATGGCGATTGGAAGCGTGGCTGTGTTGGGTGGCTACGTCTAACCCTATCACTGTCGCCGCCCATCAACGCCGTGGCCGGTCCTCGTCGTTCGGGCTCCTGGGCTTCTGGAGCTCCTCCTGAGGGCGGCCACTCCGATTTGGCATTCTTTCGCGTGGTGGTGAGCCGATCGGCCGGTGAGTGATAAATGACAAGACATCACGATGGGCATTCTGTTCCCGGCCGCTGGGCTGCGGGGTGTTCGCTGGTGTCCCGGGGCGAGATGCGAGAGCGTTATGTGAGAGCGCCGAAGAATAGAAACGTTACGGTGCCAGATAGCATCGGAAACGTCGGAAGACATCGCACCCGGCGTCGGTCACTAGCCGCCGGTGCGTGTCTGTACCACATTAGCCGGGTCTGACGAGCGGCGGGACCCGCCAGACCATGCACCGCACAGACCCGTATCGGCTTACCTCGCGAAGGAGGTCAACTTTAATTACCGTAGGTGTCGGCTGATCCGTCGCGCCGAAGCGATGCACTCGGTTGCTCTACTCCAAAGACCTGCTTCGCCAGCGGATTCGCATGGCTCCCGGGGACGCCTTTTTTATACCTGTACACATTTCTATCACCTGAGGTATTAGTTACCAAAAACTATGCAAAAATTAGCCACTATGGAAGCAGCCTGGGCAAGGACCGCCAACCGAAACACTACACGGTGGTCACTTGCCTCCGGACCGGTATGATGGCCCGTGACAGATCATATCGAATTCTCTCCAAAGCGTAGAGCCCTCTCTCAGGCCCCCGGGACTCCGGGTTCGCCAGAGGCAGAAGCCGAGGAGCCACAGCTTTCCGATGGAGAGCCACCGCCACACACTTTCTTTCTGACGAGCCAGGAAAAAAAGGGCTGTGCCTTGATTAGGTTTTTGTTTGCATTTCGCACGGTTCTTCGCACTTTCCGGCACCTTTTGATTAGGCCTCTGTCGGGGAGCCGTGTCCAGCACTTTCTCGCTTTTTCGCCAGCTCGCCCGGATGTTCGTCGCTTTGATGTGACCTACGGGAGAGTTGCCACATACCTGGCGATGGTGGTGGTGCCTTGTCGGTGGTCGCTAAATTCTCCCCCCGAGAGATGAGACCGATTTTTCTCCATTCTTATGCCGTTAAGACTCTTGATTGACTGCGTGGCGCTTCGGTACGATGTTTCATTAACGCACCATGGGATGTTGAATTTGAAAACGTTAACTGAAACTCCTTGGACACAATTTTCAATTATTACTGATATTTTGCAGTTATTGCCAAACTACTAATTGATTTCTTCAACCTCCCCATGTATTTTGAAAGAAGATTTGGTATTGCAATTTTAGGGAATTGATCTTTGAATTTCGGAACAAAAGTCCTTGAAATATTTCATCAGTTTCGTTTCATTTCATCATTGATTTCAAATCGAAATAAATAAATCAAAATATTTTGATTCCTTAATAATGCGCATTTGTCGAACCCTTCGAGTGCCTACGACAAACGATAACAACCTCTGCTGTGACAATAGCCATGAAAGTGTAGTAATGAAATTAATTTGCAACTGCAAATTATGTAATTAAAATTAGAAATCATGCTCCACGCTCGTTAGCCGCGGTTTGTTTTAGCCACGGCGTTGCATCAATCAGCCCTCGGCAGCCCTCCGCAGGCTTAATTTCTTCCAGCCCTTTCGAGCCTTTCCCGCCATTCGTTCACGCGGGCGGCAAATGTCACGGTAGTGGGTGCAGAAAATAGCGCCGATTGATCGGCGATTCCACCGCGGTCCGGACCACCCGGAGCGAAAGCCATGCTTATTTACGATGAAACAGCTCCTCCGGGCGCCTTCTGTGGGCGCTTCGGAAGCTCCTGCCAACGCCCAGCGTCCGGGCCGGGTAGCTGGCAGCAGCAGAACACGCGAAGGGCCACCCGTGCACACACTCGTGCATATCTAATGAATTATTACTCCACCGAACGCTCTATTATTTTGATGTGCTACTGATTGGTTAATAAATTATATTAAACTGCAGGCGTGCGCCGCCGCTGTTCGGTACGTTAATGTCAGGCGCCTCCGAAGCGCGGACGATCGTCGGTGCAATTGCAGTCGCGTTCGATTGGTCCGGTCGGAGCGGAGGGACCTTGACGAGGGCAAGTGCAGCTCGCTGCATCGTGTTGGGTGGAAGGCGAAGAATGGTGTGCAGAAACGGTGCAACTGAGAGAGACCTTGGCCACATCTTGCTCGAGATCGGGCGGGCATTGTCTTGATGGTTTCGCTGTTTGCATTTCCTGTCGGCGGTCGGTCTCTTCGTGGCGACTTCAGCTTCCAGTGCAACAGAAGAATCACTTAAGTAGGGATTGTAATAATTTATAGATTGATTTTTGATCTAGAATATTTATTTAAAACATAGCACCGATTTATGGGCAGGCTTCTGGTACAGATGCGCTCTGCCTACATCTAGGCGCAATATGTTAGCTCTGTAAATTTACACCACTCGTCTAGTACGCTACGGAGTAGTTTAATTTAGTTTATAAAAATATAGTCCTACTTTTCAATGGTAACTCGCTCCTCATTAAAACTCAGTTAGCAAAAACATTACGATCGATGACAGCGTCTCAAAAAATAGTTAATAAACAAACCCAACATTAACGAATCTGATTCGTTCCCTCGCTTACCGTTGGCAACCTACTCGGTCACCTGCTAGAGTCCATCGGTACCGTAGATTCCCTGGTCAGTGCCAACACGTAACGGTGGACATGCGAGCACGGATCGGAAAGATCGTATCGAAACGGGGTTACGGGTGTTCTGCCGAAAATGACAAAAAAGAACACCGTCATTGTCGTAGCGTAGTTGGCGTAGCTTGGGAGCCTTGCGTACGGAACGAACGTGTGGCGTGTGGGGTACCAGAACGGTCCGAAAACCCGGCGACCGTTCTATCGAAAGAACCGTTCGCGTAATGATCGCGAGGCTCTGAAACAGTTGCAGCGGCCACCCCAAAGGCCGTTGGCCCAGTTCTGGCGGCGGCGGCGGGACCGAGTTTCGAACAGATTAAATGCCGAAACCCGCCGGCCCATGACGGGGTGGAGGACACCGCACCTGTGGACACCCGAGATGTGGTGAACCAGAGGGGAGCATAATTAAAAGGAGACAGACCGGCGAAAAAAAAAAACCGGCACAACACGACGAAAGAAGTAATTAAATTTTCGTTCTCGATCGTACCACACAGTAGTTGGCGATCGTGTGTAGCGGCACCGGGAAGCCATAGAAGATGGCGGTCCTATGTGGACCTGTGGCCTCGCTAGCAATCGCTGTTCGTTTAGCCAGGTTTTTGCGAACGTCGTTCGTTTCACCACAGTTTTCGGTTGTTAAGGAGTCGCGTCGGCATCGCAGCCTCGCCGAACGCCGAGCTTCCGCAGACTTTCAGACCCACAGACCCACAGGTCTTCTGTGCCACGCGGCCAAAAATCCCAAACCCGCGCTGTAGATGTTATCACGGACAATTTAACTCGTCGCTCGGCGGCCTCGGACGCTACCGAGGTCTTGCGCTGCCGGTCGATGTGGCGCTTTACGCTTTCACTCCGGCACGATCTAATTGTTTGGCGTCGAACCAGCGGAAGCGACGGCGTGGTGGCCGCCGTCAACCGGTTGGTGGAATTCTGACTGCAGAAGGTGATGCCATCATTAAGAACACCTAAGGGACGCCGGCGAACGAGACAGAGTTGCTCGCTGTCAGCTTGCTGCTTGCGATTGAAACAGGCCCTGCCGCTGCGATGGCGTCGGAACCGACAGTGTCTGTCGCTGCCAATCGTAACTTTGCCGTTTAATCTGATAATTGTTTTGATCATTTTCCGGCTGCTTGCACCGGAGCTGTTAATCTCCTGCGCGCGACGGTACAGGTACAACATCCTACTTTGCAAGCATGAGCACAGATGAGCATTCAGCGCCAAAGATGGGTCCACCGATGGCGCCTCGGCCCCAAACAGCGTACAGTGGCTGCAAGTGTGCATAATGAAGCTGATGCACTCTCCGAGATGGGCAGCACCGTGCGACCGTGATGTGTTGGGACCCCCTTCTCGGATGTCCCGGCAATGTGCGGAGTTGATTAAAATTCTTCGACTGGACGTTGATTCTGCGCCACCGACCGACAGACGCGTACCGGAGCAGATCCCGGACTCAAACGCCTCTCATTATTCGTTCGAATTGGTCGCGGATTTTGGGTTCGTTATAAACCGGAAAGGGCAAAAATGCCCTTCAAATACCGATCGATCGGCTACTGGGTTGACCACGGCCCGGCGGACCGATACGTTCGTTGGCCCTGATCGAGGTCCGTTTCCAAAAGGATCTTGTTAACATTACAATCGCTCGGTCGGGGAGAAGTAATGGACGGTATCATGCGATAATTATGATGGCGCGGATGCGCAAATTATGTCCCTGTCGATGTTGGGCAGGAATTGTGTGTGGTTTTTTTGTTGTATAAAATTAATTGCCGAAGAAGCAAAGAACAGGTAGCATAGCGATCTGCTCCTGCTGTTTAAGTTCCACATAAAGAAAATCGATCAATTAAAATGCTCTTTTACCGGTGCACGTCGAAGATAAGTAATTAATTCGGACAAGGCGCATGATTTGTATCGCAGAATATTTTACAACTTACCAACAGCATGTGAAAGTAACTTCCTGGTTTTCTCGTTAGCCAAATTAATTTGTTATCAATTATGTTGTTATGTAAGTTGTCATTCAATTTAATATTTCCAAATTCACGATTATTATTATGTAATCAATGTTTCTTCGTTGCCACTCTTCTGACACTCATCGTTTGCTTTCTTTCTCATCTTTCAGGACAACTGATATGGTCATATAAATGTCGCTTAAAAAGGCTTTCGATGGTGGATATAGGTGAGTATCACACGCCTCGCGTTGGCAGCTCATGGTTAATTATGTAAACTTCACGCGAAACACCCTGAACCGTTACTAAGCAAGTTTGCGCCCAATAATGGTTCCACCGTTTAGCGCCAAACGTCTCTCTCTCTCACGCAACGTGCCGCGGTTCTATCGCCGCGCCCGGTTAAAGAATTTCACAAATTCACAACTCTTCTGCCTGTGGCGCGATGAACCCAACGCAATCTGGCCCAAAGATCTAGCTTGGCAAAACAATTAGCACGTAAAACTTTACAAACCGCGACTAATTGATCGAGCGAACTCGCTCGAAGATCGGCACGATTTCGGCACCGTTTGCCAATTAGAACCCCCGGGCCCTAGACGAGGGACGGTGCCCATTCCAGTCACCATCTTAAGCCCCGTGGGGCTCAATATATCGGAGTCGAAAAATAAAGATTTACGACTGGCGCGCATAAATTAATCAGTGACGACCATAAAAAGTCGCGCGAGACAGAGAAAACTGGCCAAAAAGTTGGCGTCTCCCGAGGTGGGTGTTGAGCACCGCCAGCAAAAACACACACAAAGACTGACGCCCAAGAGCGTTGATCGTAGATGAAGAATTTGATTTATCCTTTCGGGACGTGCGGTCAGAAGACCTCCGAGGCACAGATACACAGGCCGCGCTCCGGAAAGGTTTATGCCAATGGGTATTGCTTCGCTTTCGCGACGGTCGGCCAGTAGTGGTTTCTACCGATCAATTAAAAAATATTATCAATCGATCGACGACACCGTCCGCGGACGCCGTTAGAGATGATGGGCCTCGGTGAAGACGCGTAGCCGGGCCGGGCTGCGATGATGAACGTTTGAAGCCGAACGCGGAAAGGTGATATCTTCGAAATTTCGTGGTTTCCGGCGTCGCGGCAGCGAGAAGGTGTTTCGCTAATGAATTTGATAATCTTGAGACATTCGTCATCTTTTCGCTGGCCGCCTCGCCGGGCGCAGGGAATGAAAGTGAATGAAACGATAGCGTTTCACATTTGACAAATGAAAGCTAAGCAATTTTCCTGTCGAGTAAATATTTAGAAACCAAATTACCCCGTCGCGTCGCCTACCGTAAAAATAAAATCATATGGCCAACGTTAGGTTTTCTGCTGTGACTTGAGAAGTGAAAAATAGTGAATAAGCCATATAATTGATACTTTGGAGCTTAAACCATTTAAAGTGGGTTTTCGTAATAATCATCACTTCACGACTTCAAAATCTAAAATTAATTAAATAAACGATTACATTAACGGTAATGATAGGTAATGATTTAACAACAGTTAAGATAAATGAAAGACAAACGAAAAGACGTTTGCCGTTTTAGGAGTGATCAATACTACCGTCCGTTTATCTTTTGAACAAGTGTTTGAACCTCATTTTTCGTTTGTTAATAAACAGCGCGCCATTAGTCTCATTTCTCATCCAACAACATTTCGCCTAATCTGGCGACACTAATAAAAGTCCCGAGGGCAGGGCTTAAAAATTCTTCCCAAATTATTCCGCTTCCCAATCAAAACAACGATCGTGGCCGCGACACTATTAGTGGCCACCTCCGCCGAGTCGTGGCGGCCAAAGGCGGCGGGTTCCAGAATCTATGATTAATTACATCGATTCGTTCGAAATTCGGGTATCCCCGAGTTTATGGTCCAGCTAACGATTTTCGGTAAAACCTCCAGCTGTCGCTTCCAGCCCGAGCTCCGCCGGCTGGCCATAAAATGCTAATGCCGGCCCTCGGATGGCTGCGGCTGACAAATCGATTTTTGCGAGGGCTGAGCGATTTTTCTCAGCGCTTTCCAGCAGCTCGCGGGATGGCATATGGTTTTCCGCACGATTTATGGCAACCACGGAGCGCTCGCTGCGAAATCTAATCATCGCGGCCAACTCCGCACAAGTTCGCCGTCAATATGGGACACGGGCTGTCACCTAATTCTGGACGATTTGTGGTCCGGGACCGGGACGCATAATATAATTTGCATCTTGGTCGCGATTGTGGCACAAATGGAGCATTAAAAAATTCAACCCATTAATCCGCAAACGCGAACGGGGAGACCACTAGTGGGCCCCACACATGGCCCGGGTTCTGGGCTTATGCGATTTTACTACGTCTTATGCTAAACGTTTGGGAGGAGTGCAATTTTTCGCCGCGCACGACTTGCCGCCATCGGCGTGGGCGGTCAAGTTTTGCGGCGACATCACGCAAAACGGCAAGATTCGATCGATCGCTGATGTGATAAACGGGTTTACCGGGTCCGCATCTGACTCGCCGGCGACTCGCTCTGTTTGGCCTAGGGTTTTATGGCCGATCGGCTTTGGGCATGTAGAGTAAAGGCAGGATAAAAATGATTTTAAACAAAATGGAAAATCTGGGCCAATCAGGCGCGTGGTTTCGTGGAATTAATTTTTCCGTCCATCGTCGTCGTCGTCGCCGGGCGGCACCAGAAACAACTCCATTAGAAGAAGGCGACGGCGGCTTGCCTTGTCAAGATTGCGATTGATTTTCGATGATCGCCCGGTTGTTGCGTGACGGTTTGTATATATCGATCGGTGTGCTGGCGGACCGGATCATAACGGTTCGAGCGCTGGTTCTGGACCGAAACAGGAACCGTTTCCCTGATTAAGTGTAAAGCTTTCGAACCAGTGACGAGTAGTGTGATGGGACTTCTAGTGACGTGTTGTAGAACGTGAAGCAATGTGAGCAAAACGTGTTAGGTAGTGTGTAGAAAGCCTTTGGAATGGCGTTACGTGTTAGCATTTGTTCGTACTGCAAATCAATTGCCACGAGTGGAACCTAGTGAAGGTATTTAACAATATCTGAAGCAGTATAACAGTATCTGAATATTGAAGTGATGTGTCTAAATTATTTGTTCATTTAGGGGAAAAAACTGAAACTTCAGAAGAATTGAATTGCCAATTATTAGTAATTAAGTGTAATCATTCAGAAAAACATGTTTATATTGTACTGTAACGTTATGGCCCATTTTTTTAAATGGAAACCAAATAACTAAAACATTAGGTACAATACAAGTGGACAAAAATGCAACATCCCAAATGATGCTCGACATCTACGGGATTACGAACAAGGAGCAAAAATGTTCACTTGGCTTCGACTGTTTGCGCCCATGAAGGCCACTTTGTACTCTGCTGACAATTTATCTAATTACCCGTAGTAAAATGCCTCAAGTGCACGGTGATTCGTGGGCTAATTGCTCCTAGATATCTCGCCGAACTGAGCAAGGTAATAGTAATTGAAATCCATTATGCCACAAAGCAACGGGGCTGGATAATTCCAGCTACCGGTACACCTCCATCGACAGTCCTGAAGGCGATAGCGTCCGGTGCAATCAAGGAGATAAGATAAACTGGAAACAAATTTGCCACCGAACGCCGACGGGCCGGTCGTCCCGTTTGGAACTAGTCGGGCAATCCATGGCACCCCGTGCAACTGCAAGTCCCACGTAACGCTCTCGCTTTCAAGCAGGCTCTTCAAGCAAGCGGGCGTAATCCCTTCATCCCGCCACCCCCCAGCCAAAACAAGCTTCGGAACGACCACGAAAAACGACTCCCGTGGGATCCTCGAACGTTTATCGGTCGACAAGCGCCGCTGTAGCGCACGATCCGGACAGGCCACGTCCGGACGACAAGATCATTTAGCGTGCCACGATAGCCTAGTCGGCCCAGCGCCGTACAAGGAGTAGCGGCCCTGTCAGTAGCGGCGGTAGCAGCTACCGAGCGGCGGCCGGTAAAAAGTTGTGAAACCCGTGTCGGAGCCAAACGATAGCATAAACAAATTGATTAGTCGTGTAGCTCCCCGGGTGCGGCCCGGGTGCTCTTGATCGGAGGGCCGGCATTTTCCACACGTTTACATTTAAATGAGCTGTTTCGGTGCGTCACGGTGGCGCTACTGCGACGGCACGGGTCCTTTCTCCCGCTGGAGGCGATAAAATTCATTTCATTGCACTTGCATTCGTTGCAACTGCTTGCGATGCACCGATGATGTTCAGCTATCATGGCCACGATTAGCATTTCGTTAACACATATCATCTCCACCAATGCTTCGGGTGGAACCGGTGGGCTTTAATTCGGCTGTGGAGAGATTTTATCCGTCTTATCCGCTAATCCGGCCCACGGCTAACCGTGGGTCGTGGGCCGTGGGTGTGGAAAGTGATGATTTTCCAAAATATGCTAAACCACTCGCTGCACTTTCAACAGCTGCTACTGAATATTTATGCCCACAACTCGGCTGCAACTGGCTGCGTTGCGTTGAGCGATGAACGGTCACTTCGAATTAATGCCTCGCTATCACTACGCTAATTGGTGATGATGTTGGATAAACCCCCTATCCCTCTCTCTCTTTGTAACTGTCTGACACGTGATCTCAAGGCCGGGACCGAGGCACGGACCCGTAAAGTAATGCATTATTGCTTTTCGGCGTTCGGGGCAACTATACCTCGATCAGCGATGATTACCACGCCGGTGCCAGATTGTAAGCTTTTGTGTCTATTTCTACGGAATGTTTCCTCCTCGCACACGAAATGCACGAAAAATGGTGGCTACTCCCTTCCGGAGGCACTGCACTGTAGCGGGCGAGAAAATGGAGAGAAAAGAGAAACTTGTTTTTTCTGTTGATAAAATGTCCAATTATGAAAAGGAAGGAAACGTAACACCACGCGTAGCGATCCGTGTTGAATACCGGAGAACTCGCTCCAGCTCAATTAACAACGAACATGCTCACCCAAAACATAATAGATGTAAATTTATTTTTGACCACTCTCTGTAGCGGTTTACGCTTGGCAACCAGAGAGGGGTTTTAAATTCGAGTCTTAAGTCTCGATTTGAGATTTCTCAACCAGAATTCAAGCTGGATGCTACTCTGTGGAAAACAACATAAGTTCACCTTCCGGTGGAGTGTTTCTTTTGCAGCATTGTCAGAAATGTGGTCACTTTATTGATCATCCGCTCATTCGCACAACGACAAATCTTACATCGGTAATATCACAAC